>NC_061508.1:56332589-56363489 GCF_022539505.1 Lolium rigidum
GAAAAGAAAGTTTTATAGTGCATAGAGGATGACATGCGGGTCCCAGTTAGAAGCAGCGGTATCACCGTTTGAGAGGCGGCAGGGGATCGAAAGAAAAAGGCAAGTGACCAAATTTGAGGTGCCAAAAAAAACTCCAAGAAAAGAAAGTTGATTGCACATAGAGGATGACATGCGGGTCCCATTTAGCAGCGAGCGGTCTCAACGTTTCCAAGGCGGCAAGGGATCAAAAGAAAAAGGAAGTAGCCAGAAATCGGGGGTCAAAAAATCCAAGAATAGAAAGAATTTTGGTTCATAGAGGATGACATGCGGGACCCATGATCCTGCATCGTAAACGGCTCGATCGGAGAACGTTGAACGAGATGGCGCGATCGAGAAAAAAACAATGCCGGAGAGGCTGCCATCCGGGCCCTACATCCCTCGGCGGTGCGGATTTGCGTTGACTCGGCCGGCGAACCCGAGAATTCGCGATGCACCACGTCCCGGGCCACCATACGCGACGTTTTGGCCGCTTTCGTCGGGCTAGGTGGCCTCAAAAACGAGAAAAAAAAGTTTTGACATGCACCACGGAGGGACCAAAATCGTCGGCCATGGTACACCAGCAACCACGGCGCGACTTCAACTTCGTCGGCCATGGCAACTTTTCTTGTAGTGGCAGCTTCTCCGTGCATCAGCAATGGTCCGACCAAGATCATCAGCGGGCTCATCACGTGCCTCTTCTTCACCTTCCCCTTCACCTTCCCCTTCACCTTCAGCATCCTCCATGAAAGTATCACCGAAATGATCAAGATAGTTTTCATCGATGAAATCATCCCCTTCTTCATCTTCTTCCATTATAACCCCTCTTTCTCCATGCTTGGTCCAACAATTATAGCTTGGCATGAAGCTGTGCCGAAGCGAGTGCGAGTGAACTTCTCTTGAGGAAGAGTAACCCTTCTAATTCTTACGAGTCAACACATGGACAGATAACAAAACCCTTCGCTTGTTCGCATTAGCCACTACGAGGAAATCTTTCAAACCCGTAGTGAACTCGCCGGAGAGTCGGTTACCGTACATCCATTGCCGATTCATCCGCATTATTATAATATAAAATATATAATTAACCATCATGCATTTGTTAAACTAACTAGCTACAAACAATAGAAATTAAACAATGAACTACACACATGCATATTTTATCAATGACACATATATATGAAAGGTTCAAGTTGCTAACCGCGATCGAGGAGGAAAAAATAAATGAGGAAGCTCAAGTGTGGCTCCGACACTTCATATCATGTTTGTTTCATGCTCTTGGGGCATTTCATCAAACACTTTGTGTGCATAAGAGGAGCCAAAAGCAAACCTACACCCCCTTGTGAAGTTTGTGAAGAGAAGTGGCACCAAATGGCTAAGTGTTGTGGGCTGAACGGTATATGTAGGGGTGGGGCTTTAGTCGCGGTTGGCCTGGCCAACCGCGACTAAAGGCCTTCGGGAACCTTTAGTCGCGGTTGGCCTGGCCAACCGCGACTAAAGCGCCTCACGTGCACCAGCTGGCCACCGAGCGTCCTGGGCCCAGGCCTTTGGTCGCGGCTCGGGAGGCGAACCGCGACTAAAGACTCCATTAGTCGCGGTTCCTATACTTTCGCGACTAATGGGGCTGGACGGAAGCCTCTTTTTCTACCAGTGATCCTGAGAAAGTTTGGAATACAATGATTGTACCGAGTACACACATGAGGAGTTAAGATGCCAAAACACCTTGTCTTTTTCTGTCCCCAAAACAGTGCCGTTCAAGATGGCGGAGAGCTTCTCCCACTGCGTGAGCGACGGAAGTGGATGTACTGACCTCCGGGGGCACAGACCGAGGCCACCAAAATGGACGGACTATCGCAAATGTCAAATAGGGAAGGGAATGTGTCTTTCTAAGGTGGGTCTCCCGTCCACCAATCTGACTAGAACAAGGTCTGGCACCCATCGCCTACCACCTGCTTGACCCTAACTTGAAGAAGTGCTTAACTTTATGTAAGTGTTTCCAGAATTGGAACCTCCCGCCCGAGAGTCAGCAAACAAGTCATCCGCGTCCGTATAGTTCGCTCGGATAATCTTGGACCAAATAGTGTCATCGTATTGATAAAGTTTCCACACCCACTTAAGGAGCAAGGCAATGTTCATTTTCTTAGAGTTAAGCAGGCCAAGAGCCCCCACCTCCTTGGGGCGACAGATGGTCGGCCAGTTCATGAGATGGTACTTGCGTTTGGAGTCAGATTCGTCCCAAAAGAATTTGGATCTATGCGAGTTGAATCTTGCATGTATCCCGTCATGAAAGAGGAACAACCCCATTGCAAAGATCGGAATATTATCCAGACAAGCGTTGGAGAGGATAAGCCGACCCCCGAGGTATGTAATTTACTCATCCAAGGTTCAACTATGCTAGCAAGCTTGCGAATCAGAAAAAGCCAATGTTCAAGCAGCAACTTCCTATCCGAGATGGGCAGGCCAAGGTACATGAAAAGGAAGGTGCTGAGTTTGCAGTTTAAAATGTTAGCAATACACACTTGTTCCTCCCTCGGCTGACCCATGATAATGACCTTACTTTTGTGGTAGTTGATCTTTAGTCCGGACATGTCCTCAAAATACATAACCATGAACTTGAGATTAGCTAGACCTTCATCCGAGTTTTGCATCAAGATCAGCGTATCATCGACATATTGCAAGTGGGAGATACCTCCCGGGATGAGGTAGGGCACTGCCCGTTGTATGTGTGTTGCCGCGCCCACAACCGAGAGGATCCCAGAGACAAGGCCTCACCGGTGAAGTTAAAAAGCAGAGGAGAGAGTGGATCCCGTTGTTGCACCCCTCGTTTATTGCGGAAGAAGGGGCCCACGACCCCATTAATAGAAATCACATTCTGCCCCCCGAAACCAGTTGCATAATGCGGTGAATGTATCTTGCATTGAAACTCTTACAACGCAGCACTTCCGGTAGGAAATCCCAGTCCACCTGGTCATATGCTTTCTTAAAATCGAGCTTAAGAAGGACCCCTCCTAACTTATTAGTTCGAAGTTCGTGGACAATTTCGATCAGGACCAGCGGTCCCCTCTAGAATACTTCTCCCTCTGATGAACGCCGTTTGGTTGGGGCTAATGATCCTCTGAGCAACAGGGTCTAGGCGGGAAGCGAAAGCCTTGGACAAGATCTTGAACCATATTGATAAGAGCGATATGTCTGAATTGCGAGAACGGGAACCAACGAGCATCCCAATAGAAGAATTAGGGTTTGTGGATAGGCAACACGCCTCCACCTCTTCTCATTATATACACGGCAGGGTTACAAGGGTTACAAGAGTACACGTCGCATACGATACAAATACAAGTATGCAAACCGTTTCTTAACACTCCCCCTCAATCTAAACCACTACTACATACAAGGTTTAGATTGGTTCTAAAACGATCCAACATCTGCCGTGTGGCTGGTTTTGTGAAGACATCAGCCAACTGATCCTGAGAAGAGATAAATCTTACCACCAAGGCACCATCAGCCACTTGCTCCCGCACAAAATGAAAATCTATTTCTATGTGCTTGGTTCGAGCGTGAAAGACCGGATTCGCCGTAAGGTAAGTAGCCCCCAAATTATCGCACCACAAAATAGGAGGTTGCCGCTGGAAAACACCAAGTTCTTTAAGCAAAGAACGGATCCACATAGCTTCAGCTGCTCCATTCGCAAGTGCTTTATATTCTGCTTCGGTGCTAGACCTAGACACGATGGGTTGTTTCTTCGAACTCCATGAAATCAGATTCGAACCCACAAACACCGCAAAACCGCTCGTAGAGCGTCTATCATCAACATCTCCAGCCCAATCTGCATCAGTAAAAATACTAATATGTTGCTGCAAAGATTTCCGAATACGGAGTCCTGTATCCAACGTTCCTTTGACAAACCGAAGAATACGTTTTACCGCTTCCCAATGAGCTTCCGAGGGCTGAGACAAGAACTGACACACCTTGTTGACAGCAAAGGATATATCAGGGTGCGTGAGAGTCAAATACTGCAAGCTTCCAACCACACTGCGGTATCGACTAGAATCTTCAGGACCAAGCAAAGCACCCGTATCACGAGCTAGACGCTCAGTAGGAACCATCGGAGTGGAAGTAGGATGACAATTCTCCATGTTTACTCGATGTAACAGATCGAGCGCATACTTGCGCTGCACAAGTGTCATGCCCCCGGAATTGTAAGACACTTCCAATCCAAGAAAATACTCCAGGGTGCCCAAATCCTTGATAGGAAAAGTATTCGACAGAGAGCGAACAAGACCATCAACAACCGCAGCAGTGGAACCGGCAATCACTATGTCATCAACATATACCAGCATGAAAATCTGAACACCACGTTGATTGTAGATGAACAAGGATGTATCAGCTTTGGACGGAAGAAATCCCAACTGAAAGAGACGAGCACTCAAGCGGGCATACCATGCGCGAGGTGACTGCTTGAGGCCATATATAGCACGCTGCAACTTGCAAACATGCGAGGGAAAACGAGCATCCTCGAAACCAGGAGGTTGCTGCATGTACACGTCTTCGGTCAGAAAACCATGGAGAAAAGCATTACTCACATCCACCGACGGAGTGTCCAACCTCGAGAAACCGCCAATGACGGAACAAGGCGAATCGTGGCCGGCTTGACAACGGGACTGAAAGTATCACCATAATCGAGACCATGCTGCCGAGTGAAGCCACGAGCGACAAGACGAGCTTTGTGCTTCTCAACGGAACCGTCAGGGCGATGCTTGGTCTTGAACACCCACTTACTGCCAACAATATTTGTACCAGGCGGACGAGGGACCAACGTCCATGTCTGTGTCTTGGAAAGGGCAGAGAACTCGTCAAGCATAGCAGCTTTCCACGCTGGCTCAAGAAGGGCATCACGATGAGACACAGGAGCAGCAAATAGAGCTCGACGGAACGGATTATACCGAACTGTACCATCGGTGTATTGTTTTTCACGGCGAGTATTATCCCGCAGACGAGTGACCATCCCGTGACCAGGCAGAGACGTAGAGGCCGAAGCAGCAGGCTCAGCAACTGGTGGCGACGGTGCATGGGCCGGCGACGGAGAAGGGGCGGGTGACGGAGCAGGAGCAGGCGACGGAGAGCGCTCCGACGGCGGACTAGACGGGCTAGCCGGGGAGGAGGCCCCCGAGGCGGACGAGCCACCCAGGTCGCCAGGCACGCCAGCCGAGACATGCATACGATCAGGCACGTCCGAGACGGAAGCGACGTCGATCGGGGAAGCAGCAACCTGCACTGGAGACACAATGACTGAAGGAGACAGGTCAGGTGTTAGGTAAGATAAGTCATAGCGCCGCACATGATCACTCGTAGCCGGTTCATGCATAGGAAAGGTAATGGCTTGGCGAAGAGCAGGGAGATCAACTTGAACCCCTGGTGTAGCATATGGAAAAACAGATTCATCAAAGACAACGTCTCTGGAAATATAGATGCGACCGGTAGATCGATCGAGGCACTTGTAGCCCTTATGCATAGGACTATAGCCTAAGAAGACACACATCTTGGATCTAAAATCAAGTTTATGAGCATTGTATTTGCGGAGACTAGGCCAGCACGCACACCCAAAAATGCGAAGAAACTCATAGTTGGGCTGAATATGAAGAAGACGAAAAGTGGGGTCTCTTTGTTAAGAACCGGCGTAGGCATGCGATTGATTAGGTAGCACGCCGTGAGAAACGCCTCATCCCAAAAACGCAAAGGGAGAGAGGAATGAGCAAGCAAAGCAAGACCAGTTTCGACAAGATGACGGTGTTTACGCTCAGCAACGCCATTCTGCTGGGAGGTATGTGGGCAGGACACACGATGAGATATACCAGTGCGCTGAAAGAACTGATGAAGCTTATGATATTCGCCACCCCAGTCAGACTGGACGGCTTTAATTTTGGTGTTGAGAAGAAGCTCGACATGAGCCTGGAAGGCATAAAACACCTGCTCGACATCAGATTTGTGTTTAAGAAGATAAATCCAGCAAAAACGAGAGTAGTCATCAATGAAACTGACATAGTACTTGAAACCACCAGAAGAAGCAACTGCAGGACCCCAAACATCAGAATGAATGAGCTCAAGAGGCATAGTGGAAACACGGTGAGACAAGTTATATGAAAGCTGGTGGCTTTTAGCACGCTGACAAGCATCACAAACTAAAGGAGTACTGGCGGTGATACAAGATAAATCATGGTTCTTAACAATAGTGTGCACTACATAATTCGAAGGATGACCTAAACGCTGATGCCACTGGGATGATGAAGCCCTGGCACCAGAAAAAGCTTGAGGGGATGATGATGAAGACGCGCGTCCAAAGGGAACAGGGTAGAGACCGCCTTGACTTCTACCGTGGAGCAGAATTCTCCGGGTTGCCTTGTCCTTTACACAGAAAAAGTAACGGTGAAACTCAACAAACACATCATTGTCACAGACGAGGCGATAAACAGAAAGGAGATTCTGATGAATGCGTGGAACATGAAGAATGTTGTTTAGTTTTAGACGTGAACCGGCTAAAGAAGAATGACCAATGTGAGCGATAGACAAACCTGCACCGTTGGCCACCTGAACCTGGTCCGTTCCACCGTAGCGTTCCCGCATATGGAGGCGCTCGAAGGTCATTTGTCAGATGGTCCGTTGCCCCAGTGTCCATCATCCAGGGCGGAGAGTTTGTCGATGCAGCGTTGCCGGCACGCTGATTGTTGTTGTTGCCGCGCACGAAATCGGGATTGTAGCGGTTCCGACAATCCGAGGCATCGTGTCCCCAGTAGCCGCAGATCTGGCACTGAGGGCGCTGACGACGACGACCACCGTTCTGGCCACCACGGTTTCCGCCGCCGCCGTTTCCGCCGTTGCCACCATAGTTGGGGCGATAGTTTCCACCACCCTGCTGACCATAGGGCTGACCATAGCCTCCTCCACCGGCGTTGTACCGTCCACCTGCCGGGGTTGTGCCCGCCGTAGTTCGGGCGGCTGCCGCGTGCCTCCACCATAGGCAGGCCGAGGAGGCGGGGTAGCAGGTGCACGCGGATGCCGTGGCGCGCCGCCTTGACCTCCGCGGAGACAGCATTGGCCGACGAAGACCACTCCTCGCCGTCGCCTTGCTGAGACAATTGGAGACCTTCATAGTTCAGCACCATCGAATAGAATTCAATGGCTGTCACCGGCGTGGTTGCTACGTTGAGAGACGCAGCAATCGGATTGAAGGAAGAGCCAAGGCCAGTGAGCATGTAATCGATGATCTCGTCATCGCGGAGAGGGGAGCCAGCGGAGGCCATGGAATCGGCCAAAGCACGCACCTTGTGCATATACTCGCTGGCGGTCATATCTCCCTTCTTCAGCGCCTGTATTTGACGCCGGATGTGCCGCACACCTGCACGGCTTTGAGCAGAGAACATGGCATGGATTGATGACCATACCGCGGCTGCCGTCTTACAGCCTAGAAGCTGACTCGCGATCTCCTCCGACATGGAAGAGAGGAGTACACCCTGGACCTTCTGGTCCTGCGTCCACCACGTTGCATACGCGGGGTTGGCCACCTGCCGGGCGGCATCGCCGGTGCCCTCAGAGATGTTCGCAGCAGGGCCGCGATGGTGCCATCTAGAAAACCATGGAGAGAGGCACCGGAAAGATTGGTGAGGGCGAGGGCACGCCACAGCCCGAAGTTGGTACGGTCGAGGCGGATGCCGATGGGAGCGACCGTGGCGGGAGCGGTGGTGATCGGCTGGCGGAGAGACCATGGGGCCGAGGGGGACGAGCTGCAGGGAAGATTCCATCGGGGAGGCCGACGTCGGGGCAGAACTCGTCGAGGGATGGCGGCGGCTCGGTGGCGGTTTAGGGTTAGGGCTCGGTGGCTCTGATACCACAATAGAAGAATTAGGGTTTGTGGATAGGCAACACGCCTCCACCTCTTCTCATTATATACACGGCAGGGTTACAAGGGTTACAAGAGTACACGTCGCATACGATACAAATACAAGTATGCAAACCGTTTCTTAACACATCCCAATCTCCACATCTCTTACTAGTAGCATATTTTTATCATATCTTCTAAGCATGGGTTTCTCTAGCTCACATGTGGTGGCCAGCGACTCTGATTATTACAGGATGATAATAATAAAGAAGTTTTCCCTATCTCCACATCTCTTACTAAAGAAGTTTTCTAACTAATACATTCAAAAAATAAACTTAAACTAATAAAGTGCACGCATGATTATTGTGTTTTCTTCCCTCTAACCAAACACACCATATTGGTCCCGTGTTGCACCCCGACACCGGACCTAACCCTAACCCTAACCTAAGCCTACGCCAGAAGCCACAGATGGGGTGTGGGGGGAGGGGGTGCCGCTGTTGCCACTGGCCCTTTCCACGATAGCGGTTGTATCAACAATCTAAGGTGAGGGCTAGGGCAACTACGTCCATGTCGCCGAAACAAGGAGGTCGGGGTGGCGGCCATGTGCCTTGTTGTGGGATAGGGGCGCGTTGTCCACTACGAGAAGTTCGGCCTAGGGTCGGCCTGCCGATAACTGTTGGTCTCTTCTTCGTTCACCATCGATCTCTCCCGCCGTGCAGGGACGGAGACAAGGTGGACGAGCAGGGGATATGTCCCCATACGATTGTCACTTCATAAAATTAGGCATGTTAGCTCCTTCTCCATGGTGTTACACACTAATTCATATAAGCTCCTCCCTAAGCTGGCTTGATGGCTCCGTCTCTGGCATCATGGTAGGTGGATGCCCGATGGAGATTATGTATGGTGTCGAACCCTTCCACGCAATAAAGGAGGTAGGGAGGCCCTAGCAGTCCTCTTTTGTGTGACTCGTCATTCTGCTTTTGTCGGTCGTTTCCGATCAAGCCACCGACGAGTTTCGGATTTCTCCATCCACGGTCTTCACGGATTAACAAAGTGCTTATGAACCCATAGACTGGGAAGGGTTCGGTCAGGCACATCCACAAACATCGGCATGTGGGGCTTCAAGGGGTCGTGTTCGAAGCTCCATATTGATCTGGCACCATAAAACATGTCGAAGTTGCGATTTCCATGGTGTTGGCAGAGGTGGGGCTTGTTAAGTCGGCTACAATCGGAAGACCAAGAGGTAACGGCGGAGGAGGGATCCTAGATGCAATTAAGACATTGCTTCATGGGCTTTGCAGCAGCGGCCTCGGTAAGTGGGGTGGCAAAAATTAGGAGACTTTAGTTTTTGGTGGTGCTTTTAGAGAACCAGGTCGTGTTTTCCTAGGTGAAAACTCAAGCTCTGACCTTTATTACTTGTATCTGTCAATATGCTTGTTGAAGGCATTGTTTTGGGAATTCCGACTTCCTCTAGGGTTGAAACCTATGATATTCAATTGGGCGACAATAACACCTTGCATTGTTTTCTTCTTGAATGTGTTGCCTTTTGGAGAGCCTCTCTTGTAGTCTAGGTGTTGTTTCTAGTGGTGGTTAGAGTGTTGCTGCTACAAGTGACTGATCACCGTGGCGAGGTCTTTGTTTCTACTTTTTTATTCCTTTTTTTTATTGTGTGCATCTTTCATATCTTCGGACATCTTGTAAAAGGCCCTAACTAATCAGAGCGAGAGTTGACTACGAAATTGTTCTCACGATATTTGCATTTACAAACCAACAAATTTAATGAATATGAGATTTCATCAACCCATTGAACATCGCGGATGCAGTCAAATTTTATTTGCTTATCTACTTGTACTTCTCAATTTTCATCCAATTAATATGTTTGTTTAAGCTTTTCTACTCCTTTCGTCCCGGTTTATAGGTTCTGCGGGTATCATTAGGTCATTAATTTCACAAATATAATACCAATTATACAAAAAAAATCTAACATTAGGTCATTTATAATAATACATATTTTGTAATATATATCTTGTATTACATTTACCAAATTGATGATCTATAGATACCTGTAGTGTTATGTTAGATTGAGACAAATAATGTGTACATCCACCTACAACATGACAATCAATATTGATTTGAAATGTTGATTTACAAATACTACTACAAGCATTTAAAAATAAGTGTCTTAGCTTTGTTTAGATATGAATACATCTAAACACACCTTAGTTCTAGATACTTTCCGTATCTATAAAAAAATATAATATTTTTTTTTTTGGACGGAAGGAGTACAACTTTGCACTAATTAATCTGGTGAAGCTCTTTAGAGCATACAGGAAGTAACCCAACCAGCTAGTAGCAAACCTGATCGTGGAAAGATGCTTCAAAGTCTATCCAACTACCTGGTAGTCTATACATACTCTACAAATACAAGCGACAGCATCCTAGCCACAGCCCGCAGGGGATAGAAACCGAAGGAGAGAGGGACATAACAAGGAAAAGCCACCAAGCTAGCGACTGAGAGAGGGAGAGGGTGCCAGTCGAGCTGGAGCATGGAGTTCGCCACGGGAGCGATGAGCTCTCTCCTCCCCAAGCTTGGGAAGCTGCTCCTAGAGGAGTACAACCTGAAGGAGAAGGTGAAGCAAGGGATTGGAGATCTCAAGGCCGAGCTCGAGAGCATACAAGCTGTCCTCGTGAAGGTATCCAGCGTGCCCCTGGATCAACTTGACCCACAGGTCAGGATTTGGGCTAACGAGGTCAGGGAGTTGTCATATGCCATCGAGGACAACCTCGACTCCTTTGTGGCACGCGTCGACGGTGTTGAGCCAACCAAGCCCAAGATCAAGCACCTACTGAAGATGGCCCGCAACGAGTGCACCAAGTTCAAGGCGCGCCATGAAATAGCCAATAACATCAAGGACATCGAGAGTCAAGTTAAGAAGATCAAGGAACGATACGATAGATACAAGATTGATGATGTTGTTGTTGCTAATCCTGCAGCAACTACAGTTGACCCGCGTCTCTCGGCTCTATACAACAAGGTGTCCAACCTTGTTGGCACCGATGAGCCAATTGATGAGATAATGAAGGTCTTCTCAGAGGGTGTTGACACGTTCCAGAAAAATCTCAAAATAGTCTCCATTGTTGGATTTGGAGGCTTGGGCAAGACCACCCTTGCGAAAGCATTGTATGACAAGCTTAGCAATACATACCAGTTTAAGGGCTTTGTTCCAGTTGGTCAGAACCAAGGCTCGAAGAAAGTTCTCAGGGACATCCTCTTTGAGCTTGACATAAAGCTGTACAAAACTGCAGCAACAATGGATGAAAGGCAGCTAATCAACCAGTTACAGAAAGTCCTTGCAGGCAAGAGGTATGCACTATATGGCTTTTGTGTTGTGGTGACATGTTATATGCAATATTATGGGCGTGGTTAAAATCGGTTCAGCATATATAATAAAACCTCCGCCACATCGAGGTTCATCATGATCCGATCGATGGTGTTACTAGTAGGTATTGTCACCGACATGGAAACAACCGCTGGTTTCAAACCTAGCTTTTCCTAGCCCTAACTGTGGTATGATCTTCCTGTGTAGCAGACGCCACTTTGGCCAAATCCGTAAGGCCATTATTTGATACTACCGCATATGAAAAAATATATAAAAAACAACACTACGAAAGGAAAATCATATGTGGATATTAGGGCCTATGTGTCACCTCTTTTATTTGAGAGTTTACTATCAATCGGAATTATTGAACGGTTATATGGATTACCATTGAGGTCTACTCTCCCTAGTTTTGTTACTAACTAATGCACATCCATTTATCTAGAATATGTCCATCTGACAAACGATAATTGAGGAACTAAAGTTTGAGAAGTATTTTATACAATATTTTCTGCGATTGTTAATGCCTTTTTTTGTTCCCATGTGTCAGCATGGTTCTTGTTCTAGTGGGTACTACTCCCTCCATTACAATGAATAAGACACCCCTCTTTTCCGCATTTTTTCTTTGACCAAGAATTACTCTAAATATATAAAGGTTGTTGGTATAAAATCAACATAATTTGAAAGTGTTTTTCAATACGAATCCAACGATACCAATTACGTATAATATAATCAATATTTTGTTGCTCAGTATTTTCGATCAAAGTTTATCTTGAAATACGCCGGCGCCTTATTCGTCGGAACGGATGTAGTAGTACATTACAGTCGAAAGTATTGCTAATTAAAGTTTTTTCTTCCTCACGTAAATAGGTACTTTATTGTTATTGATGACATATGGGACATACAGACATGGGAAACCATTAAGTGTGCTTTCATGGATAGTCAGCCAGAGAGTAGAATAATCATAACTACTCGTATTGTTGATGTTGCCACAAGAGCTGGTGGTATCTACCACATGAAACCGCTTTCACGTGATAATTCCAAAATGCTATTCCAGACGAGAACGTGTGGCGGTGAAGGAGTAAGTCAAGATAACCAACCTGATGAAGTGACTAACAAAATTTTGAAGAAATGTGGTGGTGTGCCATTAGCTATCATTACAATAGCTAGTTTGCTTGTTGGTAAACCAAGTGCAGATTGGTCTAAGGTGTATGATGCAATTGGTTTTGGGCATGAAGACAGTGAAGTCATTCAGAACACAAGAAAGAGTATTATCTTTCAGCTATTATGATCTAAGGCCCTACCTAAAGACCTGTTTGCTGTACCTAGGCACTTTATTCAGAAGAATTCATTGATATGGAGGTGGGTTTGTGAGGGTTTTGTACTAGATACAAAAGACATAGGGGCATTCAAGCTGGGAGAGAGCTATTACAATGAACTAGTAAACAAAAACATGATTCATGAGACAACGTTCTTCGAAGAACAAGGTTGTCGTGTTCATGATTTAGTGCTTGATTTGATCTGCACCATGTCAATGGAAGTAAACTTTGTTACAGTGCAAGATACAAGAGTGAATCACATCACACCTTCACCAAACGGACAAAGCAATAGAGTTCATAGGTTGGCTTTCCACGGATCAAGTGTGGAGCGCAGTCCTAGCACGAAAATGGAACATGTGAGGTCACTTAATGCTGTCACATGTGGTGATAGTGGGATGCCCCAGCTTTCGGCCTTTAAAGTATTACGTGTACTAGTTATAGAGGATTGTGGTCCTCTTGAAGGTCGTAGTCTTGAGCATCTTGGGAAGTTAGTTCAGCTCAGGTACCTAGGACTGGTGAAGACGACCCTCAAGCTCCCAGATGGAATAGGACATGATCTGAAGTTTCTTGAGGTATTGGACGTAAGGGGAGGTTTGATAAGTGAGTTGCCGCTGTCTATTGGTGAGCTAAAGAATTTGAGGTGCTTGTGGGCCAGTGAGGGTACAAAGATGACTGGTGAGATAGGGAAACTGACGTGCCTTGAAGAGCTACAACTATATTCAGTGGACAAGTGCCCTAACTTCTTCACTGATTTGGGGAAGCTAAGAAATTTGAGCGTGCTCAAGTTCCATTTCAAGGAAATGGTTCAGACCGCGGTCAAGGCTCTAGTGGAGTCTCTGTGCAACCTGAGCAAGATCCACAGTTTAGTGGCCCGGACTGGTCATGAAAATACGGTCCCCTGTGGTAGCTTGGAATACTTGGCACCCAGCTCAAAGCTCCTGGTGTTGGCCCTATCTTGCATGGTTATACCCACTGTCCCGTCCTGGATCAATTCATCATGTGTTCCGTTCCTCTCGGAGCTGCGGTTGCGTGTGGAGGCGTTAGAAGCTCGGGATTTTCAGACCCTCGGAAGGTTGTCGTCCCTCCTCATCCTGGTTCTTGAGAGCAAGGAGGTTAAGCGCATAGCATATACCTTTGGCAGCGGTGAGTTTCAGAAGCTGGAATGTTTGGTGACCAACATAGAGATCACTCTTGGAGATGGAGCATTGCCAAGGCTTGAACGGCTGTCATGCCGTGTCAGCGCGAGAAGAAAGGGCAACTTGGTGCCCTGGAATAATGGATGTCCTTCACTTGAGAGAGTCGTCTGTTGGCTTGACTGCGCTCACAGCGGCAGCAAGGAAATGCGGGCAGCCAATGAGGTCCTGAGGAAAGTCGGGAGAACCCATCCCAACGCTAAGGATGTGAGCGTCAGTGTATACAGAGAGAACTACGACAGGGACGCAGCTAAACTCATTGATGCACTTGGGTCGATCCTACATACTCTGGACAAGTCTGATGGTGGGGAGGGCATTACTGCAGATCAACCTCGAGATCGATATATGCCGCATGATTAAATCACTCGAGACTTTGTTACTTGACGCTGCTGAGCCTCGAGTCGGGGAGTATGGCGAACAAGAGCTACGAGGCATTGTCACCAAGCTGAAAAGCCGGTTACATGATCATGCAGTTGCCCACCAGGAAGAGGTAAGTAAACATGCTACTCCAATATCCTATCGATCGGCCGCTATATAATTATAGGAATCATTATATGTCTAATTAACCTCCAGGCAGACAATGATGTTGCCACAAGCAGTGGGGGTCATGAGGAAGGGGCGGCGAGCCAACCTTGAATCGCAGGATTTCTCTTACTGCAGCCATGCCACCATCAAAAGGCGGTACATTACGCGCCTCTGTCTTTCTTTTCTATGTACATACATGTGCACATATAGATCCGCTTCTTTATATTTGCATCAGGTGGAATGCCATTCAGCTACTATTCTTATTTTGAGAAATACCCACTTAACTAACCTCTGACCAATTTTCTAAGCAACTCCCAATTTACTATTCCATGTTTGCAGACAAAAATTTTTTTGGGTGATTTCGAATTTGACAAATTGGAGAATTTTTTTGGTGTGTAATAACTCTACTTTGTATCAGTTAGCTTTTTAATACCAAACCACCTTCTTTATGGTTACAGGCCTGATAAGACATTGAATACATCTACGACCTTGGCATCACCACTTGGAAGACCAATTGATGATTCAGAATTCGTAGAGCTTAATTCGGCCATTGGTGCCAAAGAAAGATGGTGTCTCCTTGACTATTAGATTAGATTGTAAGAGAAAAAATTCCAAAAAAAAATGGAGTGGCATGTTGAGAAAAACAAGAAAAACAGAAATCAAAAGAGAAAAATTGCTTTAGCATTAGAATGGATTTTTTTTTGTTTCAATTTAAAAAAAACGCAAAAAAAGAAACATCTATTTGTATTGTGTTGTTAGATTCATTTTATATCTGAAAATGGTTTCTATGTAGCAACAAAACTCTAAAATGAGAAAAAAAATATGTTTGTACCTTGTTTCTCTTAACTATCTGATAAATGCAACAAAAAATGGAAAAAAAAGTTCAAAAAAATGAGTACTATTGTGTTTTGTGCATTTGTTATTTTCCTGTTTTTTCGGTAGGGTAGGTAGGGAACTCCGCCTATGCCATTATAAGGTAACAGTTATAATTGCGTAGCCGGTCTCAAGCCCGGGAAAAGGAGGAGAGACTACCTATGGGCTCATAGAGGGTAATATATATGTTGCCTTGATTCAGAGGATAATTAAAATATCAGAAAAATTTAAGAAACTATTGCTCTATTGGCTTCTGAAGAAAGATGTTTGTTTTTGTTTTTAGATGATGGAATAACTATGTGTTCTATTGAAAGCCCCATGTTCAAGCCCAAAGAATCTCCATGAGTACTGCTACTCGATCTATGTTCGAATCGGTACTCATACTGAAGCTTTTACTGTTAGCTCTAATCTTGATTTTATATCTGCATATTAGTTTGCTTTTGTTCTGCATTAGTTCATTGGATCTAGGACATTATCTACTTGGTGAAGCTTCAGATGTGTGCACAAAGTAGGCGAGATGCCAGGCTGCTGCCGAGCGAATGCAGCGTGTATGGTGTGATTCTAGTGTTGTGTGATATAGGAAAATCGTGAGAAACGGCAAGGCGCAAGAAAGGCTGAAGCCAATGTCCTATGCATAGTTACCAGAATTCCGGGTCGTCCGGTTCGAGGTAGGAGATCGAGGGTCGAGGATCGGCATCTCAGCGAACAGGGATCGATGAGGGGTATAATTTGGGTCGGGGATCGCAATCCACCTTGTTCTGGATCGAAGTAGAGACGAACAAGCTGAGAATTGTATCTGCGGTGCTTAGGAAAGAAGAGACGAAGAGGCCCGGAATAAAGCGTATTAATTCGCCCAGATATGACAGCCTAGAATTACCCTTTTAAATTTATCTTTACAAAGCAGTTTCCATACTTTAGGTTCTGATTTGGAAGACATCAACGAGCAAACGAGATCGTGATCCCGCGCCAAACCATATCGTTCCGCTCGACGTTCCCGACCCCGTTCCGGATCGATCAATCCTGGGTCGTGGAACGTGGCACCGACCCCAAACCTGCCTATGGTCCTATGCGAGTGTCACCCGAGAGAATATCTGAGTTGGTTTGCATGCACAAGTTTGTTAGATACATGTGTAGGTGGCCATGGCCTGATTGGTTGCTCAGCGCTCACAATCCTATTTCTTGTTTCCAGCAGGCTAAAAAATGGTCGCTCGATACGCTGACATGTCTCAAAATCTTGCACCGCACGTTTCTCAAAGCAGCATTTTCGTTGCAAGCGGAGGAACACTCGATTCCACCGTTTTCCGCAAGCCAAGATTTGGACGGCCAAAAAGGGAAAACGTTGTGCCCTGCCCGTGCAAGATCGGAGATGGCGGGAGCACGCGTGGAGCCACGAAAAGCCGATAGGAGAAATTTCGTCACCTCTCCCTGAATTGAGCCGCTTTTATCACCTCACAGCTCACCGCCCAATATCTCGTCTCCATTTCCCCCTATTTGAGCTCTGCGAGCCGGCGCGGAAGTTCACCAACGGCCAGGTAAAAGGCTGCGACTACCCCGGTAGGAGCTGCACGCCGGCGGCAAGCGGGCTACTGCATCTTCTCCAACCTCGTCAACCGGTTTTTCTCTGATGCGGTGAGTCTCGTAACCCTTGCTCCATACCATCTTTGAGCATGACATAGATCGGAGTAGTTGATTTGGTAGATTTGAGCCAGATTGTAGGCAGTACATAGTAATCTTTACTCAATCTTGCTTTCTACATGTACATTATGCTCTCTGCTGGTGTGATTTCTTCTCGTGTAGCTATTGATGTATGCTTGAAGGTAGCTATTCCATCTGTTGTTTCACTATTTTATATGTAGATCTGGACGAAATAAACCTCTTGTTTGTCATATTAGTACACATTCGTGTTAGATCTAGTCGCAACATTGCCAATGTACATGGTTGTGATCTAAATTTACATTTTAGCTTATAACTATGAACTGTATTAACGTTGTACCTCCACTGATTGATGGCTTTTTAAATGATCACTACCTAGGTGTACACCCGCGACGAGCCTAGGATAGTATTTCCTTAGATCCTGAAACCCAGCTAGCACTCACGTGCCCTCCATGTGTTCGCTGCGTGTTGATGAACAACACCTGGCGGATGAAACCTTGAACACCAAGCAGAAGGCGAGCAAGGTTGATAAAGCACGCACCACTGGGGGGCATAAGTTGGGCAAGTACACTATGAAGGGGCCACCTTAACCCTCCGTGTTTGTCCTGAACCAGATGTGTGCCATCATCATGAGTGGCATCAAGACTGAGAAGGGGTTTAAGGAGGTGCATCTGAATGATCGTGCGAAGAAGATCTTTGAGTACTGCCAGCAAGAGGTGTCTTCAAAGCAGGTGTACAACCACCTACGTAACTGCAGATCTAGGTGGATCCATATCAACAAGCTGAGAGACCTCAGCGGCGCTGGATGGGATGAGGACACTTACACCATCCTCCTAGATGACGACCACTACATAGGCCATGTTTCGGTACTAGCCTCTCACTTGCACACTAATTCACTTGCACAATTATAACATGTTTCTAACCAGCTCTTTGTCCCCATGTATTAGGCTTACTCAAAGGACGCTGAGTTCCTCAACGAGCCAATTACAATTACTCACATATGGAGCAAATCTTTGCCTTTGGCCTAGCCACCGGCAAGTATGCCATGAATTCTAGTGAGCCTGTGGGAAAACCTGGAGTAGAGGACCATGACACTCCGGACTCTGATACGGTTGTGCTTGACCACGTCGACCATCCTGGCTCTCCTGGTGTTGGCGCTAGCGCTGCTCCTGGTGCTGACAAGAAGAGGTATGTCTTCGCTGAGGAGGACGATGAGGCTACTATGAAATATTTACTCATGGGTGGGGCAAGCTCTTCTATTATGGTTCATGGTTTCTCTTGCCTATATGGTTCTTCTGGGGGGGAGAGATCGAGCTTCAAAAAAAGTGAATTATCTTATCAATACATAAATGTATAACTCCCCAGGAATTTCAATTGCGCTTACATCCATCACTGTAGTACTTGGGTTCAAGATTTCCTCAACCCCTTTTCATCAATATACTACTGACGTCTACGAAGGAGTGTGGTTCGTTCGACAAATTCCTATCTCTATATTTATCTCTGAGGTTTATCAAAAGTTTATTGTGATCTTTTTGTTCAAATAACAATTAAGGTGAAGCAGGGTCTGGAATAACAAATCTCTTTATGATAAATAGATCCATTTTCAAGTTCGTTATTACGAGTAGTTCCTACAAAGAATTAGACTAATGATGTATAGAATGCTTGAATTATTGATGTAGATGCTACATAGGAGCCAGCCCCATACGTTGACAAAAGGATCACCCTAAGATGATCATCTCATGGCTATTAGGAATGAATCAAATCAGACTTCCTTCCTAGACGTCAGGAGTCCATTGATGAAAATGGGATGGGGAAAGGTGAAACCTAAGTCCTACAGTGATGGATATAAGCGCAATTTAAATTCCTGGGGAGTTATACACATGTGTATTGATAAGATCATTCACAATTTCTTGAAGCTCAATCTCTCCATTGATTATTCCATCTCATTTAAGTTGCGTACTGTCCCCTTGTAAGTTATTTTTTCATGCCTATTCCATGAACCATTAAGTTTCTTTCCCACCTTAGTTAGTTGGTTAATAGCTCTAGATTGTTGCCTATTTTAATGCTAAATAGGGTAGCCTGGTTTTTACATCCCCACTTATCCATGACATTTTTAGTTGGAGTTGCTCATATATTTCCATTTGTTGAGTTTAAGTTTTCTGCTTTTTCATCCATTCCAGGGGTTGCCACATGTCGAAGATGACTAAACGTAACCTGTGTTTACCCCATGAAGCCTGTGGTGGGCACAAGTGTATTTATGGGTATTTAAGTGAATACCCAATATTTTTGGCCAAAAACGTCACATATAGTATTCAGCCAGCAGCTGAACCAATCTAGTGGCCTCGTGGCCCATAACATCTCCACTGAACTATCCATGCCTACAGCAGCAGCAGTAGATTGCTTCCGTGTTGATCTCGTGGGGTCTCTAGCAGTCCAGCAGTCCAGCTCCAAAGCTTGTTTCAGCGACGCAACGAGGCCAAGGCTGCTATTGATTTTTTTTCCTGAATTTAAATACCCATTGTATATATCCTGTGCCCGTCCATGATCATGGAGCTACATGGAAGACCACGCCACTAAGTGCACGAACTGTCAGCAGGTATTCTGCAGGAGGACGCAAACCCGTACTTCTTTTCTCTCATATCCTTATTTTTACATAAGTTACTCTTAGTGTAACTCCCTATTTCTTTTTGTCATATTATGAAAAATGTGCATGCACTAATTGCAAACACTGGACTCTGTTGGTGCGAGCGTGCACATGTGTGCATATCTGCACCCATAACAAAACCAAATGCGAGTACTATTTTAGCTCATAATTGCAGCAGATACGCCTACAGTCACACGACACACCAATGAAGCAACAAAACTGCCATGAGTGAGGAAGAAGGTTTATTTTCGCTTATTTTCTCTCCTTCCTTTACATGTGTTATCCATGTGCATAATATGAGCCATTTTTTTCCCGCTAGGTGTTTTGATTGAGTTGTTGTTGCGCTTAAGTCTGTTGAGTCTGCAATAAAAGTTGGCTGTGGGATCAGTTTTCTCGCATACTCAAGTTACTTTTCGCCATGGTGGGGTCAGTAGATAATTTTATGCCTTTTTTCAAAACAAGTTGGTTGCAAAATAAACAAAGTTGCAGCACCCATAATACTGAGTTGCTCCTGGTTCAGATTTTGAACATAATACCGGGATTAGGGGTATTCGGTACATGTTTGTGCTCTTGCAAAACCAGGTAGTTGTAAAAAAACCTACAATCTAGAGATAAAGTTGTAGCTCATGAATTGTTGTTGAGCTCCTGCAGTTTTAATGGGGGCTTTCTTTGCAGCCTAGTTGCTGCTTAGAGGATTTATGAAAAAGTTTGAATCTTCCATGGTGAATCTAGAGGCGTGGAAGAAGGAAGAAAGACGCAACCCTAGGGACCTTGAGATAGTCAGATTTTGCGCGCCAGCCAAGGGTTGCCCCGCACATGGGGATGGGGTTGGTGTTGGCGGGGTTGGTTTCTTTTGGGTTTCTTGATTCACGCGACACATCTGTATAATGTACTTCTACTTTCCGTGCACAGGCCACACGGAGGCTCCTATATACCGCTTTTAGCGGTGCTAAAGAATGTGTCGCACGAAACAAAGGTGTCATGGGCCGCAGCCCACCTCCAACTCCTTCTTCCTCTGCCATGGCCTGATGTCTACGCACGCTTCTATTCCTGTAGACAGTGGTTCGTAGAACAACAACAAGTTTCCCTTAAGTGAATCACCCAAGGTTTATCGAACTCAGGGAGGTAGAGGTCAAAGATATCCCTCTCAAGCAACCCTGCAATTAAGATACAAGAAGTCTCTTGTGTTCCCAACACACCTAATACACTTGTCAGATGTATAGGTGCACTAGTTCGGCGAAGAGATAGTGAAATACAAGTAATATGGTTGATTATAAGTAGTAATTGCAATCTGAAATAAAAATGGCAGCAAGCGAACATGTAGCAGAACTTGTTGGAAATGGTGTTTCAATGCTTAGAAACAAGGCCTAGGGATCATACTTTCACTAGTGGACACTCTCAACAATGATCACATAATTGAATAAATAAATGCTACTCTCAAACACTCTCTTGTTGGATAACAAACACCATTCATTGTGTAGGGCTGCAAAAGCACACCTCAAGCCGGAGTAAACAAGCTCCACAACGTCATAAAGGAATCACACACGATGCGCACACTCGTCACCATCACACCGTGGAGAGTGACTCCGGAGTTCATATTAAAGTAACCTCTAGAGTGCATAATAGACAAGAGTAACATCTACATATTCAACTAGATTACAAAGCTCATGATCACATAAAGATCACACCATGGGAGAGAGAGATGAACCACATAGCTACCGGTAGAGCCCTCAGCCTCGGGGAGAATTACTCCCTCCTCATCATGGGAGACAAGCAACAACGATGAAGATGGCGATGGAGTCGATGGAGATGGCTCCGGGGCAATCCCCGTCCCGGCAGGGTGCCGAAACAGAGACTTCTGTCCCCCCGAATTAGGGTTTTTGGTGGCGGCGGAGCTACGGAACTCTTCTGGAGAAATCGTCGATCTCTTTAGGGTTTTCAGGGCAGGAGCTTAATATAGGCGAAAGGGCGGCGCGAGGGGGTGCCCGAGGGGCCCACCCCATAGGGCGGCGCCGCCCTCCTCCTGGCCGCGCTAGTGGATGGGGAGGAGGCCGTTGGCCTCCTCTGGCCTGGCCCTTCTGGCTCCGTGGGTCTTCTGGCGAAATAGAATTTATGTAATTTTTCTGGATTTTTCCGAGCACTTTGGTTTTTGGCCTTTTCTGCAATAAACAGACATAATAAACGAGAACCGACACTCGTGGCATCTTGTTAATAGGTTAGTCCAATAAATGCCATAATATGATATAAAGTGCATATAAAAAATGTAGCTATTGGCATAAAACTAGCATGGAACATAAGAAATTATAGATACGTTGGAGACGTATCAAGCATCCCCAAGCTTAGTTCTACTCGTCCTCGAGTAGGTAAACGATAACAAGAATAATTTCTGAAGTGACATGCTACCAACATAATCTTGATCAATACTATTGTAAAGCATATGAGATGAATGATGTGACTCAAAGCAATGGTCTATAGTTTGCTAACAAATAGGTAATGACTAAACAACTGAATCATATAGCAAAAACTTTTCATGAATAGTACTTTCAAGACAAGCATCAAAAAGTCTTGCATAAGATTTAACTCATAAAGCAATAGATTCTTAATAAAAGGTTTTGAAGCAACACAAAGGAAGATTTAAGTTTCAGCAATTGCTTTCAACTTTTAACATGTATATCTCATGGATAATTGTCAACACAAAGTAATATGATGAGTGCAATAAGCAATCACATAAGAAATGATGCACACAAAGTTGACACAAGTGTTTGCTTCTAAGATAGAAAGAAGTAGGTAAACTGACTCAACATAAAGTAAAAGATAGGCCCTTCGCAGAGGGGAGCATGGATTAAATCATGTGCTAGAGCTTTTTAAGTTTTTCAAATCATATAGAGAGCATAAAAATAAAGTTTTGAGAGGTGTTTGTTGTTGTCAACGAATGGTAGTGGGAACTCTAACCCCCTTGTCAAACAGACTTTCAAAGAGCGGCTCCCATGAAGGACGTTATCTCTACCAGCAAGGTAGATCATCCCTCTTCTCTTTTATTTACACATGTATTTTAGTTTTATTTATAGATGACACTCCTCCCAACCTTTTGCTTTCACAAGTCATGGCTAACCGAATCCTCGGGTGCCTTCCAACATTTCACATACCATGGAGGAGTGTCTATTGCAAAATTAAGTTGCTTACTGATAAATCAGGGCAAAACATGTGAAGAGAATTATTAATGAAAGTTAATTAATTGGGGCTGGGCACCCTGTTGCCGGCTCTTTTTGCAAAATTATTGGATAAGCGGATGTATATGCCACTAGTCCATTGGTGAAAGTCTGCCCAACAAGATTGAAAGATAAAACACCACATACTTCCTCATGAGCTATAAAACATTGACACAAATAAGGAGTAATAAAGTTTTGAATTGTTTAAAGGTAGCACATGAAGTATTTACTTGGAATGGCGAGAAAAATACCACATAGTAGGTAGTTATGGTGGACACAAATGGCATAGGTTTTGGCTCCAGGTTTTGGATGCACGAGAAGCATTCCCTCTCGGTACAAGGCTTTGGCTAGCAAGGTTGTTTGAAGCAAACACAAGTATAAACCGGTACAACAAAACTTACATAAGAACATATTGCAAGCATTATAAGACTCTACACTTGTCTTCCTTGTTGCTCAAACACTTTTACCGAGAAAATATCTAGACCTTAGAGAGACCAATCATGCAAACCAAATTTCAATCAAGCTCTACGGTAGTTCTCCACTAATAGGTTTAAACTACATGATGCAAGAGCTTAAACATGATCTACTTGAGAGCTCAAAACAATTGCCAAGTGAATGTACTAGGACGTCGCCTAGAGGGGGGTGAATAGGCGGTGTATAAAAACTTCTACTTGAGAGCTAAACTAGGCGGAATAAAACTACACATGTGTTTACTAGTTTAGCTCAAAGCCTATCAACAAGGGGTTTGCCTAAGAGCACCAACAACCTATGCTAGTATGATGAGCAACAAGGTGATAACAAGCTAGGTATAGCACATCAAGCAAGGTAGATATAACAAGGCAAAGCGCATAGGTAAAGGAGCTCGGGTTGAGAAGTAACCGGTGCACGAGGAGATGATGATGTATCCCGAAGTTCACACCCAAGGGTGCTACGTCTCCGTCTGAAGCGGTGTGGAGGCACAAGGCACTCCAATGAGCCACTAGGGCCACCGTATCTCCTCGAGCCTTTCCACCAAGGGGAAATCCTCGATCCACTAAGGGACCCTTGAGGGTGGTCACCGAACCCGTACAAGCTTGGGCAAAACCCCAAGTATCAAGCTTGAGGCAACTCCACAACACGGAGACTCTCAAGTACAAGGCCACAAGAGGCTACAACACGCCACACCGGCAACAAACCACCAAGACACCAACGCGCCACAACCGGCTCCAAAACCACAAAGGGTACCACACTCCACAAAGGCAACAACGCCACAAAGGCTACAACGCCACAAAGACGACAAGGCCACAAAGGCTACAAGGTCACAAAGGCTAGAACACCACAAAGGCAACAAGGCCACTAAGGCTACAACACCACTAAGGTCAACATGCCCTCTACGAGATCGAAATCCCAGAGAGAACCCAAACCGATGCACCTAATGCAATGGCTAAGAACACCACTAAGATGCCCAAGTTCTTCTCTCCCAAATTCCAACAAAGCTACAAAAACTATTGGGGGAATAAGGGAGGAAGAACAAATATGTGGAGAAACACCAAATAACTCCAAGACCTAGATCTAGCAAGATCCCCTCACTTGGAGAGGGATTCAATTGGTGAAGCTCTAGATCTAGATCTCCTCTCTCCTTTCCCCCAAAAATATGCAAGAAATAGTGGGGGGATCAAGAGGAGGAAGAAACAACTCAAGGTCAACAATGGAGGAGAGAGAATGGAGGGGAAGAAGTGGTTGGGTCGGAGGTGGAAGAGAGGTATATATAGGGGGCCCAGAAATATGACTGTTGGGGCTGAAAAACGGTCAGATCCGCACCCAAAGCGGTACTACCGCTTGTCGAAGCGGTACTACCGCTCGCGCGCGAACTGCGCAGAAAACAGCTGAAAAACGGGCCAAACCGGTAGTACCGCTGCGCGGAGCGGTACTACCGCTTGTGTTCTGATCTGAGAAAAACAGAAGAGAGAGAGGGAGAAAAAGCAGCGCAGCATGCGGTGGTGCGGCGGCACGCAAAGCAGAGTAGAGTAGGCAGCACCAGCAGCGGTGCATGCAGCATGCGGCGAGCGGGAGCAGCGCGTGGGGCCGGACGGAGCCTCTCCCGCGCGGGGGGAATCCCCAGGTCGTACGGGCGCGGGCGGGAGCGGCCCGATCGACGAGGCGGTCAACGCCTGGAGCGGGCGATTTACACAGAAATAACCCTTTTGTGAAACTATAGCACAGACTGACCTCTCGGGCAAACTATTTCACCCATCTAACCCTTTTGTGTGGCGCCCCTCCCATGGGCGCCACACATGCCCAAGTGGCGCCCGTGCCGCTGGCGCCACACACCCATCCCATGTGGCGCCGTCGACGTTGAGGTGTGCTACCCATCCGACGTGGCAGGATGTGTGGCGCCGCTCTCGCCGGCGCCACACTTTGAAAGTGTGGCAAAAGTGTGGCGCCCGAGGCATCGGCGCCACACATCCACTTATGTTTGCACAAACATACTGTAAGACATTTCTCCATGGACTTAGCCGTTTTGGCGACCCTGTTTGTGTGGCGCCGACGCCATGTGCGCCACACCTCACTATGTGGCGCCCGTGGCAAGGGCGCCACACATGCACTTATGTTTGCACACAACATACTGTAAGACATTTCTCTAGGGACTTAGCAGTTTTGGCGACCCTGTTTGTGTGGCGCCGACGCCATGGGCGCCACACCTCACTATGAGGCGCCCGTGGCAAGGGCGCCACACATGCACTTATGTTTGCACAAAACATACTGTAAGACATTTCTCTAGGGACTTAGCCGTTTTGGCGACCCTGTTTGTGTGGCGCCGACGCCATGGGCGCCACACCTCACCATGTGGCGCCGATGGCACGGGCGCCACACAAAGAGGCTCGCCAAAACGGCTAAGGACTAATCGTCCGGAGCCCCTGGATGTTTTCGACCTAAAAGTTGATATAAGTTGACGTGTGTGGCGCCGATGCCATGGGCGCCACACAGTGCAGTGTGGCGCCAGTGGGAAGGGCGCCACACATTGACTTGTGTTAAAACCATGAAAAATCCTACCATATTCCAACAGTTTTGAATACAACATTGCACAGAATATGTACGACACAGCATAATGGTTGAAATAACAAATAAGGTTCGACGACATCAAGGTTCCAATTACAATAAAGTTCAACGACAGGAAGGTTCGAGAAGATCAAGTTTCACACAACATCATGGTTCGACAACATAAAGGTTTGACAACAAGAACATAGCCAAAGGGACATCACTGGGTGGCAAAGGCTCCCTCCCCCCTCGTCTTCTTCTTCTTAGATTCTTCCGCCAGTTCTTCCTTCTCCCTTATGTCCCGAGCCAACTGAACCACGGAGTCGAAGAAATGGTAGCGCTCCTCCGTCTTTGAAGCTTCCGCTTGAGCTCTTTCCTCCTTGATGCGCTCAGCCTCCTTAGCCACCTCCTCTAGGTGCATCCTATTGGCCCTCTCCCTCGCTATTTGAGCAAGTTGCCAGTTCTTCTGCTCCATAGACGGTCCCGTTCGGCCTTGAGCTTGTCGTTCCTCTTCTTCTCGCGCCATAGGTATTCTTGATACTCCCTTTGCATACGGTCATCTTCCGCCTTCTTCGCCGCTATCTCCTCCTGTCTCTTCCTCTCAAGTTCTTCCTTCTCCCTCTTCCGCACCGTCCTCAAAGCCTCCACCCAAACCGACTCCTCCTTCTCATTGCCCTCCCACGCCCCCTTCCCCTTGTTGGGTTGAGTTGCCATACCTGAAAACAAAATTGAGAAAACCAAAGTTAGTCACGGAATAGGAAAATATATAGTACAATGCAATTAGTAACTTGGAGACACATACGGATAAGGGCCCGCTAGGTATCCTAGCATACTAGTACCCCGACGGCCACCATGCCGACCTCTACTAAACCCTACATGAATCCTTGGTTGCCTTGGAGCTTGTCGCCATTGTGGTTGATGCCTTGGGGCTTGTTGCCTTGGAGCTTGTTGCCGTGGGGCTTGTTGCGTTGTAGCTTGTTGCCGAGGGGCTTGTTGCCTTGGAGCTTGTTGCCGTGGGGCTTGTTGGCTTGGAGCTTGTTGGCTTGGAGCTTGTTGGCTTGGTCTTTGTTGGCTTGGGGTTTGTTGGCTTGGGGTTTGTTGGCTTGGAGCTTGTTGGCGTGGTCTTTGTTGGCTTGTGGTTTGTTGGCTTGGAGGTTGATTTGAAGCTTGTTGGCTACTTGATGCTTGACTTGTGGTAGCATCATTGCCCTTTGATTTTTTGCCGGATGTACACTTCCTTTTATTGTGGCCCTTACTATTGCATGATCCACAATTAGTTGGCTCGCGAGCCTCTTGGAATAACTTGTTTCCCGAATGACCCCATCTATCCATATCTCTGTGATACCTCTTTGTCTTTATTCTTCCACGTTTCACAACCTTCCATTCCGGATCTGGCCAAACTTGCACTCCATGATACTCCGGCCATTGTGATTGATCCAAGTAAGGAGAAAACCTTGGAGCCCATGTCCTCTTTGTGGCTTCGATTGAGAACTCGGACTCCCGAACGGTTAGCGGGTTATTGTAGTCGACACGTCTGGTGCGTGCCGCTGTTAGCAAGTGGGAACAAGCCAAATGAAGCAAAGAGGGCCTCCTACATGTGCATTCACATGTCTTTAGGGACACACGGAAAGCCCGGCCTCCGTGTTGGACACCACCTTGTTTGGTGCCTCCCGGCTCATTCACTTGGTAAACCCAGTCAACATTGTCATAACATGTAGCCGTTTGGGAGTCCGCCTTCCTCGCCTGAAATTCCATGAACTCTTCAACCTTCGTTGGGAACTCGCAATTCCTAGCAATTTGCTTCTCCGTTTCATCGGTGTAGTTCTGGAAATAGACATTCAACTTCTCGAATGTGTATTGAATGATTGCCGTCACGGGCAATGCACGGACACCCTTCAACACATTGTTGAAGCACTTGGCCATGTTGCTTGTCATTTGGCCATATCTCCTCCCATCCTCATCATAAGCTCTTGCCCACTTTGAGTTAAATATGAGGTGTCTATGAAGAAACTCTTGACCACCCGCGTTGAGGTCTTTGTGCTTCAGCAAGCCGTTGTATAGGTTTGCGAAGCGGCGCCGAAGTAAGCGAGGCAACAATCTTGAAGAAGGTCAGACAACTCTTTGCTCGTGCATGCACGGTAGAAGTTTGCACAAAAATGCCTCATGCACCATCGGTGATGCAAGGGAGCATGCCCGGGAATTGCAAGCTCCACCGCATTGATAATTCCTTGATGACGATCGGAGATGACACACACTTCCTTTGAGGGTGGTATGACCCTCGTCCTCAATATATGGAAAAACCATTGCCAGTTATCATTGTTCTCAATCTCTACCAATGCAAAAGCCAGTGGTACTAAACGGTTGCTCGCATCATTTGCTATTGCCACCAATAGTGTGCCCTTGTACTGCCCGGTCAAGAAGGTACCATCCACGGCTATGACGGGCCTACAATGTTCGAATGCCCTCGTGCATTGCTCGAATGACCAAAATGCACGGTGAAATACCCTCACTCTTTTACCGTCATGCAATGTCATTTTGGTTGCGGAAGGCTCCACCACATGCACCATGCCCGGGTTAGTTGCGGCCATCGCTAACAACAACCTAGGGACTCGGTTGTATGCTTCCTCCCAATCACCGTACAACATCTTGAATGCGGCTTGTTTGGCCTTCCATGCCTTCCCGTACTTGACGTCGTAGGCAAACCGATATTTGACCGTATCTTGCACGGACTTAATGCTCATGGTAGGAAGTGATGATATCTCGGTCGAGAGCTTGTATGCAATGAAATCGGATGTGAGTTGACGGTGGTTCGGCTGCGCATCCTTGCCATCAAGCTTCGGCCCCCGGCACATGTGAGTGGCTACACAACTTGTTATGTGCCAAGAGGGCCCTTTTTTGAAAGGTCTTGCACGGACAACCCATGGGCACCTTTTATCCACACATTTTAGCGTGTACCGCTTCTTCAAGTCCGAGTGAACAACGAGGTAAGGGCGATGATGCTTAATGGAGAACTCCTTCAACCATATCTTCAATTCCAAGAAGGTATCAAACGTGAGCCCTTTAGAGATCATAGCCGCCCTACCATCCACATCTCTCTTGGATATTGGCCTAGCTCCAAGAAGTAAACTTTTGCCACCATCAACCACGGCTCCATCCGCAAGACTAACATCACGGAACAATGGTACCCGGATATCCCGTCCGGTTACCTTCTTGAAGATCTCGGCTCTTTCGGCTTCCTTAGCCGTCAAGCCATCCTCGTCAACCTCCTCTTCGGGTCCATCATCATCCGAGTCCGACGTATAGCATCGGGAATAAGGAATGGAGTGGTCCATCTCCTCTTGCGTCAAATATTTATCCAAATCACCGACATTGTTGTCATTCATCTCGAAACCATCATCACCATCGTCATGCTCGTCATACTCATTATCCAACGGAGGTTGTTGGGCAATGGGAGATTGGACAATGGGAGATTGGGTGGCTTCTTCTTGGCTCATGTGTGGTGGACTCCTCTCTCAAACGGGGGAGGAGGGCCGGTTAAGGTCAAGCTCGATACGAGCATCAACCGTCTTGGTTGCAAACAACTCCAAAGCCTTATCTTGTGACCCGGCCACCGTCTCCTTGTAAACGGACCAACGTTGCTCGGAATTGATACGCATTGTCTTCCAACGGGTGTGCATTCCAAACCCCACATTATGTCTTCCCTCTAGCTCAACACCATCATTTGGCTCATTCCAATTCAACTCAACCCTCACTTGTGCTACCACCTCCGCAAAGCTAGGGCTAAGGTCAAACACCAAGTCAACCTCTTCCGGGTCCGGCTCTATGTTTCCCTTCAAGAAAGCATCCTTGTCCACATGATGAACATCAACAATTCTTTCCATCCCCTAGCATAATGGGAACAACACATACACACATGTGTTCATTAGTTACCATAATCAACATAATCTACCCATACAAACTAGCACACTACCATTTCTCCTACTTCAACAACCCTAACATCCAACCAAATCCATCTCCACCCTCAAATCAACCAAATCCACATCTAGGGTTTCACATGTAGATTCAACCAAATACACAAAATCAATGGATGAAAAGAGGGGGAACGGAGGAGATTACCTCAAGGAACGGGTTGGGAACGATCTCCACGGGCAGATCTGACGAAATCCAAGAGATTTGAGTAGGGATTTGAGGGGGGGAGAGAGAGAACCGGGCGCCTTCTTGAGAGGAAGAAGAAACAGAGAGAGGAAATGGCTGGGTCGGGCTGGGGTGGGCTCGCGCGGCCACACATAAGTGGATGTGTGGCGCCGATGCCACGGGCGCCACACTTTCAAAGTGTGGCGCCGGCGAGAGCGGCGCCACACATCCTGCCACGTGGGATGGGTAGCACACCTCAGCGTCGACGGCGCCACGTGGGATGGGTGTGTGGCGCCAGCAGCACGGGCGCCACTTGGGCATGTGTGGCGCCCATGGGAGGGGCGCCACGCAAAAGGGTTAGATGGGTGAAATATTTTGCCCGGGAGGTCAGTCTGTGCTATAGTTTCACAAAAGGGTTATTTCTGTGTAAATCGCCCCTGGAGCGAGCAACGCGGGAGCGAGCGCATGCGGCGGCTTGGTGCGGGAGCGGGGCTGGGCTGAGGTGCGGCGCGCGGTGGTGGGCCGGCGGGGGCAGCAGCGGCCCAAGGAGAGAGAGGTGCAGCTGGGAGAGGATGGTGGCCGGGCTGGGAAAAGAAACAGGAAAAGAAAAATAATGGGCCGGTAGTACCGGGCCCGGTACCGGCCTGGTACTGTAATTGGGTTACGGTACTACCGGGCCGGTACCGGCCTGGTACCGCTTCAAGTCCAGTAAGTAAAAACGCGCGTGCGGTACTTTGGCCGGTACCGCCCGCGGTAATACCGCCCGGCCCAATAAAAATTATTTTCGTTTTCTTTTTCTCTGCAACACGGAAAATGCAATAACTCTAGCTAGGAAACTCCGATTGAGGTGAAACCAATTTTGTTGGAAAGAGGGCGACAAGAGCTACCTTCTCACATGATGAAATCATGGAAAAGAGAGTGATGATTTTCTCATGGTCATAGAGGTGTAACCTCTCAATATGGTATATCGGGAAAATCATCACCCTCGCACATGCAACATGCGATGCATCCGGAATCCGTTTCCGATGAGCTAGAGCTTGTCATGAGAATGAACACAAGCTATAACTCATCTC
>NC_061508.1:56363589-56379531 GCF_022539505.1 Lolium rigidum
CTAACTGACTAACATAAGAGCATCTTCACCGGCGGTCCAAATAGTCGCCGGCAGAGACGCCGGCAATGCTATATAGAAGGCGTCGGCAGTGCATTCTCTATTTAGGGACGTTGTTCCCACACCGACGCCTCCCAAACAGCGTCCCTCAATTTTTTTTATTCTTTTTATAATATTTTGAAACAACATATCAATCATATTTTATTCATACAATCACACAAATAGAATTAAATTATTCATACAATCAATCAAACAAATAGTACTTAAATTATTCATACAACCAATCAAACAAATAGTACTTAAATTATTCAACCCAACAAATAAATAGTACTTAAATTATTCGTCCAGGCAAACAAATAGAAATAAAATCATGCATTGTTGGCTGCTCCTCTCCTCGCCCACAAATGCGCAGCTAGATCCGCCTGCGAGCTGTGCATGGACACACTGCATCTCGAATTTCATTGCGCATACGAAGAAAAGCGGCAAATTCTTGGGGCACATGTTCTACCTCGGCTAGTGGCCCTTGATAATCAAATGGATGATCATCCTGCACGGGTGTGTCGCGCTCGCTCTCAATGATCATGTTGTGGATGATCACACGAGCGTTCATCACCTCCCACATCCGTGCCTCGAGACCAAGTGAGAGCATGGTACCTGACAATGGCGAAACGCTGCTGAAGCACCCCAAAAGCACGCTCAACATCCTTGCGTGCTGCTTCCTAGCATGTTGCAAAATAGGCTTTCATCTCGTTTGATGGAGAGGGAATTGTCTTCGCAAATATAGCATACGTCGGGTAGATACCATCAGCTAGGTAGTACCCCTTGTTGTATGCGTGGTCATTTACCTCAAAGTTCACGGCAGGAGCTTGTCCCTTAGCTAGCCTGGCAAACACCAGAGAACGCTGCAGCACGTTGATATCATTGTTTGTTTCTGCCATGCCAAAAAATGTATGCCAAATCCAAAACTTATGGTCTGCCACCACCTCAAGAATGACACTGCACTCACCAGTATGGCCCTTGTAGATCCCTGATACATCTCAAACGTATCTATAATTTCTGATGTTTCATGCTTGTTTTATGTATCATTGTCACATGTTTTATATGCATTATATATCATTATTATACATTTTCTGGGACTAAACTATTAACAAGATGCCGAAGTGCCAGTTCCTGTTTTCGGTTGTTTTTGGTTCCAGAAAAGCTGTTCGGGCAATATTCTCGGAATTCGACGAAACAAAAGCCAAACCTCCTATTTTTCCGAGGGACACACGGAGCCAGAAGGGCAAGCCAGGGGGAGGCCCACGGCCTCCACACCATAGGCCGGCGTGGCCAAGAGGGGGGGGGGGCGCCGCCATATGGGGTGGGCCCCTCGGGCACCCCCTCGCGCCGCCCTTTCGCCTATATATTCCTTCCGTCGCGAAAACCCTAAAGAGATCGATCATACTTCAGAAAGACTCCCGGAGCGCCGCCGCCATCGCGAAACCTAGTTTCGGGGGTCAGAAGTTCCTGTTTTGGCACCCTGCCGGGACGGGGATCGACCCCCGGAGCCTTCTCCATCGACGCCACCGCCTCCATCATGCTCCGTGAGTAGTTCCCCCATGGACTACGGGTTCTAGCGATATCTAGTTGGTACTCTCTCTCCCATGTACTTCAATACAATGATCTCATGAGCTGCCTTACATGATTGAGATCCATCGATGTAATCGGTGTTGTGTTTGTTGGGATCCGATGAATTGTTACATTATGATCGGTCTATCTATAAAGTTTGTGAAGTTATTGTTGCTGCAATCTTGTTGTGTTTAATGCTTGTCACTAGTGCACGAGTGGCATGATCTTAGATTTAAGCTCTACAATTATTGCTTAGATTGTATCTACAAGTTGTTTGCACATGTCTATGTCCGGAACCCGAGGCCCCAGAGTGATAGCAACTGGGATAACTGGAGGGGATGGCTTAGATATGAGGATCACATGTTTTCACCAAGTGTTAATGCTTTGCTCCGGTGCTCTATTAAAAGGAGTACTTTAATTACAGTAGATTCCCTTGAGGCCCGACTGCCACCAGCTGGTAGGACAAAAGATGTTATGCAAGTTTCTCATTGCGAGCACGTATGACTATATATGGAAAACATGTCTACATGATTAATAAACTGGATGTTCTGTCTTAATGCTATAATAATTATGTCAATTGCCCAAGCCGTAATTTGTTCACCCAACACTTGTTATTGGAGAGTTACCACTAGTGTAGATAGCTGGGAACCCCGGTCCATCTTTCATCATCAAATACTCACTCGGTCCTATATGCCATTAGAAGTAGTATCAACTATTTTCTGGTGCCATTGCCTCTGTGATACTGCTACCGCTGTTGTGTTACTGTTACTATTGCTCTCATATTACTGTTGCTTTCACATCACCTCTGTTATTAGTGCTTTTCCAGGTGCAGCTGAATTGACAACTCAGTTGTTAAGGCTTATAAGTATTTTTTGTCTCCCCTTGTGTCGAATCAATAAATTTGGGTTTTACTTTCCTCGAAGACTGTTGCGATCCCCTATACTTGTGGGTCATCAAGACTATTTTCTGGCGCCGTTGCCGGGGAGCATAGCTCTACTCATAAGTTCACCCGGGGAGTACACTCTACCTCTCTCTCTGTTTTTATTTTATTTTGTTTTGCTTAGTTTACTTTTGTCTAGTTTATTTGTGCTTAGTTTATTTCTGTCTAGTATTATTTTGCTTAGTTTACTTTTGTCTAGTTTGTTTTTGTCTAAGGTTGTGGATGTGCTGTTGCTACTAGGGATAAAACATCAATGCTTTGTGTAAGGATATTTGTGTTGATTACATTACGCACCATACTTAATGCAATTGTCTGTTGTTTGCAACTTAATACTGGAAGGGGTGCGGATGCTAACCTGAAGGTGGACTATTTAGGCATAGATGCATGCTGGATGGCGGTCTATGTTCTTTGTCGTAATGCCCTAATTAAATCTCATAGTGATCATTGATGGCGTGTAACTCACACGTTCGTTGGGAACCCCAAGAGGAAGGTATGATGCGCACAGCAGCAAGTTTTCCCTCAGAAAGAAACCAAGGTTTATCGAACCGGGAGGAGCCAAGAAGCACGTTGAAGGTTGATGGTGGCGAAATGTGATGCGGCGCAACAACAGGGATTCCGGCGCCAACGTGGAACCTGCACAACACAACCCAAGTACTTTGCCCCAACGAAACAGTGAGGTTGTCAATCTCACCGGCTTGTTGTAACAAATGATTAACCGTATTGTGTGGAAGATGATTGTTTGCAAGAAAACAGTAAAACAAGTATTGCAGTAGATTGTATGCTATGTAAAGAATAGGACCGGGGTCCACAGTTCACTAGAGGTGTCTCTCCCATAAGATAAAGGCATGTTGGGTGAACAAATTACAGTCGGGCAATTGACAAATAGAGAAGAGCATAACAATGCATATACATCATATGATAAATATAGTGAGATTTAATTGGGCATTACGACAAAGTACATAGACCGCCATCCAACTGCATCTATGCCTAAAAAGTCCACCTTCAGGTTATCATCCGAACCCCATTCAGTATTAAGTTGCAAAGCAACAGGACAATTGCATTAAGTATGGTGCGTAATGTAATCGATAACTACATCCTTAGACATAGAATCAATGTTTTATCCCTAGTGGCAACGGCACATCACAACCTTAGAACTTTACATCCATTGTCCCGGGTGTCAATGAAGGCATGAACCCACTATCGAGCATAAATACTCCCTCTTGGAGTTAAGAGCAAAAACTTGGCCGAGCCTCTACTAATAACGGAGAGCATGCAAGATCATAAACAACACATAAACAATAGATTGATAATCACCATAACATAGTATTCTCTATCCATCGGATCTCGACAAACACAACATATAGTATTACGAGATAGATGATCTTGATCATGTTAGGCAGCTCACAAGATCCAACAATGAAGCACAATTAGGAGAAGACAACCATCTAGCTACTGCTATGGACCCATAGTCCAGGGGTGAACTACTCACTCATCACTCCGGAGGCGACCATGGCGGTGTAGAGTCCTCCGGGAGATGAATCCCCTCTCCGGCGAGGGTGCGGAGAGCGATCTCTGAATCCCCAGAGATGGGATTCGCGGCGGCGGCGTCTCGGAAGGTTTTCCGTATCGTGGCTCTCGGTGCTGGGGGTTTCGCGACGGAGGCTATTTGTAGGCGGAAGGGCAGGTCAGAGGCGGCACGAGGGGCCCACACCATAGGTCGGCGCGGCCGGGGCACGGGCCGCGCCGCCTGTGGTGTCGCCACCTCGTGGCCCCACTTCGACTCTCCTTCGGTCTTACGGAAGCTTCGTGCAAAAATAGGACCACAGGCGTTGATTTCGTCCAATTCCGAGAATATTTCCTTACTAGGATTTACGAAACCAAAAACAGCGAGAAAACAACAAGCGGCTCTTCGGCATCTTGTTAATAGGTTAGTTCCGGAAAATTCGTAAATACGACATATAATGTGCATAAAACATGTAGGTATCATCAATAAAGTAGCATGGAACATAAGAAATTATCGATACGTTGGAGACGTATCGGCATCCCCAAGCTTAGATTACGCTCGTCCGAGCTGGTAAAACGATAACAAAGATAATTTACGAAGTGACATGCCATCATAATCTTGATCATACTATTTGTAAACATATGTAATGAATGCAGCGATCAAAACAATGGTAATGACATGAGTAAACAAGCTGAATCATAAAGCAAAGACTTTTCATGAATAGTACTTCAAGACAAGCATCAATAAGTCTTGCATAAGAGTTAACTCATAAAGCAATAAATCAAAGTAAAGGTGTTGAAGCAACACAAAGGAAGATTAAGTTTCAGCGGTTGCTTTCAAATTATAACATGTATATCTCATGGATATTGTCAACATAAAGTAATGTAATAAGTGAAATATGCAAGTATGTAGGAATCAATGCACAGTTCACACAAGTGTTTGCTTCTTAAGGTGGAGGGAGATAGGTAAACTGACTCAACACAATAAAAGTAAAAGAAATGTCCTTCAAAGAGGAAAGCATCGATTGCTGTATTTGTGCTAGAGCTTTTATTTTGAAAACATGAAACAATTTTGTCAACGGTAGTAATAAAGCATATGAGTTATGTAAATTATATCTTACAAGTTGCAAGCCTCATGCATAGTATACTAATAGTGCCCGCACCTTGTCCTACTTAGCTTGGACTACCGGATCTTTTCAATGCCATGTTTCAACCAAGTGTCACAAGGGGTACCTCCATGCTGCTTGTACAAAGGTCTAAGGAGAAAGCTCGCATTTTGGATTTCTCGCTTTTGATTATTCTCAACTTAGACATCCATACCGGGACAACATGCACAACAGATAATGGACTCCTCTTAAATGCATAAGCATGTAGCAACAATTATTATTCTCATATGAGATTGAGGATATATGTCCAAAACTGAAACTTCAACCATGATTCATGGCTTTAGTTAGCGGCCCAATGTTCTTCTCTAACAATTTGCATGCTCCAATCATTAAGGTGATAGATCCTTCGGACAAGACGGACATGCATAGCAACTCACATGATATTCAACAATAGTTGATGGCGTTCCCCGAAGCATGGTTATCGCACAACAAGCAACTTAATAAAAGATAAAGTGCATAAGTACATATTCAATACTACGATAATTTTTAAGGCTATTTTGTCCCATGAGCTATATATTGCAAAGGTGAATGATGGAATTTTAAAGGTAGCACTCAAGCAATTTACTTTGGAATGGCGGAGAAATACCATGTAGTAGGTAGGTATAGTGGACACAAATGGCATAGTAGTAGGCTCAAGGATTTTGGATGCATGAGAAGTATTCCCCCTCGATACAAGGTTTTAGGCTAGCAAGGTTATTTGAAGCAAACTCAAGGATGAACCGGTGCAGCAAAACTCACATAAAAGACATATTGTAAACATTATAAGACTCTACACCGTCTTCCTTGTTGTTCAAAAACTCAATACTAGATATTATCTAGACCTTAGAGAGACCAAATATGCAAATCAAATTTTAGCAAGCTCTATGTATTTCTTCATTAATGGGTGCAAAGCATATGATGCAAGAGCTTAAACATGAGCACAACAATTGCCAAGTATCACATTATCCAAGACATATTAGAATTACTACATGTAGCATTTTCCAATTCCAACCATATAACAATTTAACGAAGAAGAAACTTCGCCTTGAACATTATGAGTAAAGCCTAAGGACATATTTGTCCATATGCAACAGCGGAGCGTGTCTCTCTCCCACAAAGTGAATGCTAGGATCCATTTTATTCAAACAAAAACAAAAACAAAAACAAACCGACGCTCCAAGTAAAGAACACAAGATGTGACTTGATACGCGTAGATGCACACGTCCGTTGGGAACCCCAAGTGGAAGGTATGATGCGTATAGAAGCAAGTTTCCCTCAGTATGAAACAAAGGTTTAATCGAACCAGTAGGAGCCAAGAAGCACGTTGAAGGTTGATGGTGGCGAAATGTGATGCGGCGCAACAACAGGGATTCCGGCGCCAACGTGGAACCTGCACAACACAACCCAAGTACTTTGCCCCAACGAAACGAGTGAGGTTGTCAATCTCACCGGCTTGCTGTAACAAAGGATTAACCGTATTGTGTGGAAGACGATTGTTTGCAAGAAAACGATAAAACAAGTATTGCGATAGATTGTATGCTATGTAAAGAATAGGACCGGGGTCCACAGGTTCACTAGAGGTGTCTCTCCCATAAGATAAAAGCATGTTGGGTGAACAAATTACGGTCGGGCAATTGACAAATAGAGAAGGGCATAACAATGCATATACATGATATGATAAATATAGTGAGATTTAATCCGGGCATTACGACAAAGTACATAGACCGCCATCCAACTGCATCTATGCCTAAAAAGTCCACCTTCGAGGTTATCATCCGAACCCCAATCGGTATTAAGTTGCAAAGCAACGAGACAATTGCATTAAGTATGGTGCGTAATGTAATCGACAACTACATCCTTAGACATAGAATCAATGTTTTATCCCTAGTGGCAACAGCACATCACAACCTTAGAACTTTACGTCACTTGTCCCGGGTGTCAATGAAGGCATGAACCCACTATCGAGCATAAATACCCCCTCTTGGAGTTAAGAGCAAAAACTTGGCCTGAGCCTCTACTAATAACGGAGAGCATGCAAGATCATAAACAACACATAAACAATAGATTGATAATCACCATAACATAGTATTCTCTATCCATCGGATCCCGACAAACACAACATATAGTATTACGGATAGATGATCTTGATCATGTTAGGCAGCTCACAAGATCCAACAATGAAGCACAATTAGGAGAAGACGACCATCTAGCTACTGCTATGGACCCATAGTCCAGGGGTGAACTACTCACTCATCACTCCGGAGGCGATCATGACGATGAAGAGTCCTCCGGGAGATGAATCCCCTCTCCGGCGGGGTGCGGAGGCGATCTCCTGAATCCCCCGAGATGGGATTCGCGCGGCGGCGTCTCTGGAAGGTTTTCCGTATCGTGGCTCTCGGTACTGGGGGTTTCGCGACGGAGGCTATTTGTAGGCGGAAGGGCAGGTCAAGAGGCGGCACGAGGGCCCCAGGGGGCAGGCCGGCGCGGCCAGGGCCTGGGCCGCGCCGCCCTGTCATCTGGCCACCTCGTGGCCCCACTTCGACTCCCCTTCGGTCTTCCGGAAGCTTCGTGCAAAAATAGGACCTCGGGCGGTGATTTCGTCCAATTCCGAGAATATTTCCTTACTAGGATTTCTGGAACCAAAAACAGCAGAAAACGACAAGCGGCTCTTCGGCATCTTGTTAATAGGTTAGTTCCAGAAAATGCGTAAATACGGCATATAATGTGCATAAAACATGTAGGTATCATCAATAAAGTAGCATGGAACATAAGAAATTATCGATACGTTGGAGACGTATCAGCATCCCCAAGCTTAGTTACTCGCTCGTCCCGAGCGAGTAAAACGATAACAAAGATAATTTACGAAGTGACATGCCATCATAATCTTGATCATACTATTTGTAAACATATGTAATGAATGCAGCGATCAAAACAATGGTAATGACATGAGTAAACAAGTGAATCATAAAGCAAAGACTTTTCATGAATAGTACTTCAAGACAAGCATCAATAAGTCTTGCATAAGAGTTAACTCATAAAGCAATAAATCGAAGTAAAGGTATTGAAGCAACACAAAGGAAGATTAAGTTTCAGCGGTTGCTTTCAACTTATAACATGTATATCTCATGGATATTGTCAACATAAAGTAATATAACAAGTGCAATATGCAAGTATGTAGGAATCAATGCACAGTTCACACAAGTGTTTGCTTCTTAAGGTGGAGAGAGATAGGTAAACGCGACTCAACAATAAAAGTAAAAGAAGGGTCCTTCAAAGAGGAAAGCATCGATTGCTTGTATTTGTGCTAGAGCTTTTATTTTGAAATCATGAAACAATTTTGTCAACGGTAGTAATAAAGCATATGAGTTATGTAAATTATATCTTACAAGTTGCAAGCCTCATGCATAGTATACTAATAGTGCCCGCACCTTGTCCTACTTAGCTTGGACTACCGGATCTTTGCAATGCCATGTTTCAACCAAGTGTCACAAAGGGGTACCTCCATGCCGCCTGTACAAAGGTCTAAGGAGAAAGCTCGCATTTTGGATTTCTCGCTTTTGATTATTCTCAACTTAGACATCCATACCGGGACAACATGGACAACAGATAATGGACTCCTCTTAAATGCATAAGCATGTAGCAATTATTATTCTCATATGAGATTGAGGATATATGTCCAAAACTGAAACTTCAACCATGATTCATGGCTTTAGTTAGCGGCCCAATGTTCTTCTCTAACAATTTGCATGCTCCAATCATTAAGATGATAGATCCTTCAGACAAGACGGACATGCATAGCAACTCACATGATATTCAACAATAGTTGATGGCGTTCCCCAGAAGCATGGTTATCGCACAACAAGCAACTTAATAAAAGATAAAGTGCATAAGTACATATTCAATACTACGATAGTTTTTAAGGCTATTTTGTCCCATGAGCTATATATTGCAAAGGTGAATGATGGAATTTTAAAGGTAGCACTCAAGCAATTTACTTTGGAATGGCGGAGAAATACCATGTAGTAGGTAGGTATGGTGGACACAAATGGCATAGTGGTTGGCTCAAGGATTTTGGGTGCATGAGAAGTATTCCCTCTCGATACAAGGTTTAGGCTAGCAAGGTTATTTGAAGCAAACTCAAGGATGAACCGGTGCAGCAAAACTCACATAAAAGACATATTGTAAACATTATAAGACTCTACACCGTCTTCCTTGTTGTTCAAAACTCAATACTAGATATTATCTAGACCTTAGAGAGACCAAATATGCAAATCAAATTTTAGCAAGCTCTATGTATTTCTTCATTAATGGGTGCAAAGTATATGATGCAAGAGCTTAAACATGAGCACAACAATTGCCAAGTATCACATTATCCAAGAAATTTTAGAATTACTACATGTAGCATTTTCCAATTCCAACCATATAACAATTTAACGAAGAAGAAACTTCGCCTTGAACATTATGAGTAAAGCCTAAGGACATATTTGTCCATATGCAACAACGGAGCGTGTCTCTCTCCCACAAAGTGAATGCTAGGATCCATTTTATTCAAACAAAAACAAAAACAAAAACAAACCGACGCTCCAAGTAAAGAACACAAGATGTGATTGAATAAAAATATAGTTTCGGGGAGGAACTCGATGATGTTGTCGATGAAGAAGGGGATGCCTTGGGCATCCCCAAGCTTAGACGCTTGAGTCTTCTTAAAATATGCAGGGGTGAACCACGGGGCATCCCCAAGCTTAGAGCTTTCACTCCTCTTGATCATAGTATATCATACTCCTCTCTTGACCCTTGAAAACTTCCTTCACACCAAACTTCAAGCAAACTCATTAGAGGGTTAGTGCACAATTAATAATTCACACATTCAGAGGTGACACAATCATTCTTTACACTTCTGGACATTGCATAAAGCTACTGGACATTAATGGATCAAAGAAATTCATTCAACATAGCAAAAGAGGCAATGCGAAATAAAAGGCAGAATCTGTCAAAAACAGAACAGTCCGTAAAGACGAATTTTAAAGTGGCACCAGACTTGCTCAAATGGAAAAACTCAAAACTAATGAAAGTTGCGTACATATCTGAGGATCACGCTCGTAAATTGGCAGATTTTTTCGAATTTTCTACAGAGACCTGTGCCCAGATTCGTGACAGACAGCAATGCTGTTTCTGCGCAGCGATCCCAAATATTTACTATATATCAAAGCTAACCCGGTTTGCTAAAACCTCAGCGATTTGGTAACTGTTCACCTACCGATTTCGTCCAATCCTGTTTAACCACGTTAGCCTTTTTCAATACGACGTAAGGATTACTCATGTGGCCATCGTTAAAACGGTGATAGGACCCACCAGGCCACCACCGAGCAAACAGGATGTTCTGGAATCGAGGAGTCGTAAGTTGGAGGGAGACACCTATCCTCCCACGACTCTTCCCCATGTCCCTGGCGAGTTCCGCCATTTTATCCCTTCCCAATCTCCACCTCCAGCAGCCTCCTCTGGAATATTCTCCCACGTCTCCGAGGGTTGCGCAAATCGGTCGTCCGCCGCCGCGGCAGAGTCCCGCCAGGCCGCCATCTGCGGACCGCGTCGACGCCGTCGTCGAGGCGGTTGGAAGCGCGGATGAGTTTATTGGGAGGAGTTGATTACGGCTCATCTTCTCGATTTTTCTGGATGTGATGCAGCCTTAGGCAGGGAGTTTATTGGGAGGAGCTGATTTCGGCTAATTTTCTAGATTTTCCTGGACACGATGGAGCCTGGAGGAGGTCAGCCTTCAACGGCTGCAAGTTGGAGCCCGGGCTACTGCCTGCGCGTTCGAGTCTTGGCGTGGTGCCAGCTGCGGCGATGACGTTGAAGAAAAGATGGCGTCGTGCCAGTCGCAGCAACCGCTTCCATTCTTCGCGCCCAACAGCAGTAGCAGCAAGGTAGGTACTACCGTACTACAAGCTCCAGTATTTTCTAAGATTGGATAAAAAAGATATAGGATGTAAATCTCAAATCGTGTGGATTTTTGGTGCTATGGACAGGACCTCCATCCTAGGGAACACTACCGACAACATGAAGCAGCTAGAGATGCTCCGGCTTCCTGACCCCTGATCCCCGCCGTGTTCCCGTTTGAAGATCAGAAGCCCCGCCGCCTACTCCGTATTCGTGAGCTCAGAGGACCATGGCTGCAGAGGAAGTCAGACTGGAGCGGCGCACACATGGAAGGGGTTCCGGCAATGGCTTCCCACAGGGCCGGTACTCCATGAGCGGCTGCTCCATGCTAGGCCATGGATATACCTTGAGAGTTGCTGCACTGTGCTTGGTGGCCGCGGCTCGGCCACGAGTCTAGAGGTGACCAAGCCATCGATTGGATGGGGCAAAATGCCCTTTCCCAATCCCTTTTAGCAAAGGACACGGTGAGCTAGCTCTCCTTTGAGACCCAACAAAAAAAAATCTTCTTAGATTGATCCTAAAATCTCATTTTGTTCTGTTTTCAGATAGGTTTTACAGTCTCCCAAAAGATCATCTCTGCAGAGTCTCAACTACATAACAAACTTAAAAGATCCTAGAAGGTATCTCTTCTCTCTTTCAGAAATATTTTTACTTATCTACTGTTGTATTCGGAATGTTTTTGTTCAGACGATTCATATATATATCTAAGCTGTTTCGCCGCTGTTTCAGTATGTTACTGTGGCTCTGCTGCACATGAATATGAAGCTTTTTAATTATACGGTCTCTCCTGAAGAGCGGCAGGATCTAGCGGTGTTTGCATAGTGGGTTCTCAATGCAAGAACGGAATTGTACTAATGACTCACAAAGGTGGGAAGCTACCCCTTCTTAGATTTTTATACAACCTAATATGATATTGTAACCTGATTCTCGCCATGTTTCTGCTATTGTTAATGCAATATATGATTAATTTTCTGGAAATTATTCCGATCCATCTTATCTGGCACTGCCTGCTATAGTTTGTCCTATTAATAATGTAGCCAATGCCATAAATGGTGTGATTTCCTCTAGAAATTGACAAGATATATACTTAATGGAGATTAAGTACTGTACCATTGTATTTGAGATTTTGAATGATCTTCCATGAGATCTTCCTTGATGCAGATTAACCACTGTACTGTATTTGAGATTCTCAACCATCTGCTTGCTACCGTTCAGATAACGTTGTCCTTTGCTTGAAGGTGAGCTGATTCTAACTTTGACCTCAAGCTGCTCCCGCCCTTGACAGGTGATTGCTATTTCTATAGGGTTCACAAGTAGTTTGTTCAACTATAATACAGTAGCCAGTGCATGAGACAGAGATAAGGCATCACTGCATCAGGTAGTTATATTCACCGCAAGTTAAAATTTATTTCTTCAGGAATCATTGCTTAATTTCCTCACAAACGTCTTTCTGCAGCTACAGTTTTTTTGTGCCGTACACACGAATTAAAGGGACCATATTTCAAAGTATTACTCCACAGTGTTCAACTACAGGCTGATTTCAAGATGGTTTTTGCCTGCAACAGACAGGTAATGTACTAACTTCAGTAGCAGAATGCTCAAAACATTCCAATTAATTTTCCGAATAGCTTATGTCATGTTCTCTAGCTAACTCAGTGGATTATAGCAGAAACTTGCTATTTTCAGGTCAAGCACTATGTCAGATCTGTTAGAAAATAGAGCACCCTGTCAGAACATTATGTGGTCATGTATTGGTTCAGGCGAACTAATTACTAAAATGGTGCCATCTACTAAGTCTGCATAGCTTTTTCGAGTAAGCGTTTTTGTATAATAGGGATTTGTTGTTCGTGCTTTATAGAGTACAGCGCGTGCCACATTTATCCTCCTATTGCAGCTGCCAAATGGAGTTAACTTCTTTTTAGAAAAGATCTATGCTTTCAGTATGTATACACTGCATGCTTACTGAATTAATGTTGTTTTATGTCCTTCCTTTTTAGGATCTTTTTCAGCTCCACCAACCTAGATAGGTGCTTATCCTTCCGATGTATGCCAGTGCCTTATGCTGAAGCGTTTTGTTATAACAGTACTGCAGTGGTGAGGTTTTTTTATTGCCAGCGCTAAAATTGCAGCCTTCTATGTCGACCCGGACGTTTGGAACCTGGGTGCGCGCGCACCCGTTTACGAAAAGTTCAAAAAATGTTTTTTAAAAATTTTCAAAAAAATGTGAAGTAAATTTTTGCATGTACATATTATGTTGATACTTACTCGTGTAAGTTTTCACGAAAAAATACCATTGTGTGTGGCCTGCATAAAAATGACAAAATGTCCAAATGAGAATAGTGAACAGGAATTTGTACTATTCACAGGAATAGGAATTTGCATTTTGTCATTTTTGTGTAGGTCACATACAATGGTATTTTTCCGTGAAAACACACACGAGTAAGTATCAACATAGTATATACATGCAAAATTTTACTTCACATTTTTTTGAAACTTTTAAATAGCACTATTTTAAACTTTTCGTAAACGGGTGCGCGCGTACCCAGGTTCCATTCACCATTTCCGCCTTCTATGTCTCTTATATTGATAGTTAGTTCTAAAGCGTTTGTGCAGCCGGTAGTTGGAACTGGAGTCTTTCGGAATGACACGTTGTTTATGTACACATGTGTGCTCTGCAATCAGTCTGTGCTTCTCCACCAGCTCCTGTTTCAACCGTACGCCAACTCTTTATGCTGGCTTACTACATAGCAAAAGCTGTGGTACCATGGTTAATCTAACTATATCTCTGAATGATGTTGTCTACCTTCATTGTTCAAGATTTTCATCTATATCACCAACGTTTTTAACTCCCTGTTGGACAAGAAACGAACAGCTGGCGATTTGTAGATGCCGAGATGAGAGAGAAACAATGGAGATAGTTCTTACAATTTGTGTTGTTTCTAGATAAAGAATGATAAACAAAATACAGGAAGAAATTTGAAGTTCAATTCATGTGCGGAATCATGGCACAATCTAACAACGATTGATCTACCTCTTACTGCCAAGAAGAATCAGCTGAAAACGTCAAAAGAACGTAAAACATTTGAAGAGTGATAAATAGATAGAGCCAGTGTGTTTCACAGGAGCTTTCCCTCTAATTTCTCCCCTTTCATGGAGGGAGAGGGTAAAGAGCAGAACACACTTTTGTTAATCCTACCAACAAAGGAAATAAACAGAAGAACGACACTCAGCTCTTAGCTAGAATTATGTGTTTGTATGATAACAGGGTAGTGGCATGGTGGCAGCCCATGCACATTAAAACATTGAAGGGGTATAGGCCTAGCGACTGATGATATCCTCTCTCTTGCAATGTTAGGATGACCAAATCTTGCAACCCTAAATGGATGACAGGAGATTGCACCTGCAAGCATGCTCAACAACTCAATCGACATCAAACTGGAGGCGGCGCATCTGAAGAAGTTGTGGCACCCCTTTCCTTCCCCCCTTGGACTTGGCCTTGACAGTTTACGGGACGGCGGCCTGAAGGGAGCAAGCGGGTCACCGGCGTCGGTGGGCGGTGTGGGGAGCAAGGAGTAGACGAGGGTGTGGTCGAAGGAGGCCCTGAGCTTGCCGACCACCAGCCCCACCTGCACGCATGAAGAAACGGTCAAATCAAGCATCTACCTCCACGGCTACGGTGGCCTGCTGATCACAAGGAGGGAGGGAGGCAATTGTGGCAAAGACGAAGAACCGTTGTCTGCGGTGAAGTCGACGGCCGCCACCTTCTCATATGCACATCCCCAATAAAAGGGAAGCATCCTAGCCTAGCTCCGCTTGCCCTATGTGCTTCGCTACCTCGGATCCCGAGATGTCCTAGGCGGAAGCCATTACCAATTGCTTCTCCAGTTCGTGCTCGACGGCTCACCCATCGTCGAATCCAAAAGGGACATACGAAATTTCGATGAGCACACCGTTCTCCCTTCTTTCGCCTATCCCAGAACAACTCCGTCTATCGCTCATACGGATCCTACTGCAAAAATTCATCATCCAAGAAGAACAAAGGGGAGGTAATAGAAGTTCCATCCGCATTTTTTTCATTGAGGAAAGATAAATTTCACTCACTGGCTCACTGACTACCCTCCGCCGAATTCCGTGTTTCAAACAACGACAGCCCATCAACAACGCTATGTTGCAGTCTAAATGGGCCTAAACAAAAACAGCCCTATGTGGAGCCTTCTACAATAAAATTTTCCTCCCACCCAGTAGACAGCATGGGCGCGGCGTGCGCCGCGCCGTCCACTTACTAGTATAACATCAACTTTAACATAGAAAATTTACTTGGCACAAAAACATGATAAGGAGAGGTTGCTACAGTAGTAAACAACTTCCAAGACTCAATTATAAAACAAAGTACTGTAGTAAAAACATGGGTTGTCTCCCATAAGCGCTTTTCTTTAACGCCTTTCAGCTAGGCGCATAAAGTGCAAATCAAGTAACATCAAGAGTAGAAGCATCAACATCATAACTGTTGGAGATATGCCCAAGAGGCAATAATAAAATGGTTATTATAATATATCTTTGTGTTTATGATAATGTTTGCATACCATGCTATAATTGTATTAACCGAAACATTGATACATGTGTGTTATGTAAACAACAAGGAGTCCCTAGTAAGCCTCTTGTATAACTAGCTTGTTGATTAATGGATGATCATGGTTTCGTGATCATGAACATTGGATGTTATTAATAACAAGGTTATGTCATTAGGTGAATGATATAATGGACACACACCCAAATGAGCGTAGCATAAGATCAAGTCATTAAGTTCAATTT
>NC_061508.1:56379631-56427489 GCF_022539505.1 Lolium rigidum
AGGTGAGGTTGCGGATCAGCTCCGAGTTGTGCTCGACGCGGTTAATGAGTATGTCAGACGGCGAGTCCCAACTCTTAGAGTTGTTTCCCCACTCCTCAGCTTCAGGTTTCATCCTTCCTGCATTGTTAGAACGATCCATATCCCAGCTACTAGGCAATTTTGCCTTAGGAATCCTTTCAATTTGACTCTTATGAATTAGAGTGTGGAAGGGGTTATTGATGCCTGGAGAAGATGTCCTTGGAGCTAGGAAGCGACGTGGGACTTTTCCTCCGGTGCTCATCCGTGCGCCTCTCTTGAGGTTGAACGGATTCGCCACCACCCCGATGCTTGCGACGGTGGCGTGCGGGTATACACGCGGGTCTTCCTCCACTTCTCCTTCATCTTCACTCTCAACTTCTTCTTTCAACTCGGGGTCTTGAATATCTTCCTCCGAAGGCCCCTTGCCCTTGTTGTTGGAGACCATGGTGCTTCTAGATAAAAACAGATCCTGGCAGAAAACAGCTCGAAACAAAACACGACGAGAAGACGATATACGAACCTCGGGGGATCCGGGGGATTATATAACAAAAAAATTCATGACAAAAGGAAAGTACCAGGTCGAACCCGAGTGGGAGAGGGGCTCCGAGGAGCCGTCCCCATATGGCGGCGCGGCCAGGGTGGGGCCCGCGCCACCACGTGGGGACGCGCCCTCGTGCGCCTCTTTGCTAGCGTGTAGAAGCTTCGTTGTGACGGTACAACACACGTCCATTGGGAACCCCAAGAGGAAGGTATGATGAGCACAGCAGTAAGTTTTCCCTCAGTAAGAAACCAAGGTTTATCGAACCAGTAGGAGATGAAGGCCACGTGAAGGTTGTTGGTGGAGGAGTGTAGTGCGGTGCAACACCAGTGATTCTGGCACCAACGTGGAACCTGCACAACACAATCAAGATACTTTGCCCCAACTTAACAGTGAGGTTGTCAATCTCTCACCGGCTTGCTGAAAACAAAGGATTAAACGTATGGTGTAGAGAATAATGTTTGCTTGCGAAGAACAACAAAGAACAGAGATTGCAGTAGATTGTATTTCAGATGTAAAAGAATGGACCGGGGTCCACAGTTCACTAGTGGTGTCTCTCCAATAAGATAAATAGCATGCTGGGTGAACAAATTACAGGTGGGCAATTGACAAATAAAGATTCAATACATATCATGATGATCACTATGAGATTTAATCGGGGCATTACGACAAAGAACATAGACCGCCATCCAAGCATGCATCTATGCCTAAATAGTCCACCTTCGAGTTAGCATCCGCACCCTTCCAATATTAAGTTGCGAACAACAGACAATTGCATTAAGTATGGTGCGTAATGTAATCAACACAAATATCCTTAGACAAAGCATCGATGTTTTATCCCTAGTAGCAACAAGACATCCACAACCTTAGAACTTTCTCGTCACCGTCCCGCATTCAATGGAGGCATGAACCCACTATCGAGCATAAATACTCCCTCTTGGAGTTACAAGTATCAACTTGGCCGAGCCTCTACTAGCAACGGAGAGCATGCAAGAACATAAACAACACATATATGATAGATTGATAATCAACTTGACATAATATTCTATATTCATCGGATCCCACCAAACACAACATGTAGCTTTACAAATAGATGATCTTGATCATGTTAGGCAGCTCACAAGATCTAAACATGATAGCACAAGAGGAGAAGACAACCATCTAGCTACTCGCTATGGACCCATAGTCCAAGGATGAACTACTCACGCATCAATCCGGAGGCGGGCATGGTGATGTAGAGTCCTCCGGTGATGATTCCCCTCTCCGGCAGGGTGCCGGAGGCGATCTCCTGAATCCCCCGAGATGGGATTGGCGGCGGCGGCGTCTCTGGAAATTTTTCCGTATCGTGGCTCTCGGTAATATGGTTTTCGCGACGAAGAGTATAAGTAGGCGGAAGGGCAGCGCAGGGGGGCTCACGAGGGGCCCACACCACAGGGCGGTGCGGGCCCCTCCTTGGCCGCGCCGCCTTGTGGTCTGGCCACCTCGTGGCCCCAGTTCGTATCCCCTCCGGTCTTCTGGAAGCTTCGTGGAAAAATAAGACCCTGGGCGTTGATTTCGTCCAATTCCGAGAATATTCCTTTGTAGGATTTCTGAAACCAAAAACATCAGAAAACAACAACTGGCGCTTCGGCATCTTGTTAATAGGTTAGTGCCGGAAAATGCATAATGATGATGTAAAGTATGTATAAAACATGCGAGTATTGTCATAAAAGTAGCATGGAACATAAGAAATTATAGATACGTTGGAGACGTATCAAGCATCCCCAAGCTTAGTTCCTACTCGCCCTCGAGTAGGTAAACGATAACAACACTAATTTCTGAAGTGACATGCTACCAACATAATCTTGATCAACATTATTGTAAAGCATATGAGATGAATGGTGTGATTCAAAGCAATAGATTGCTAACAAAAGATAATGACTAAACAACTGAATCATATAGCAAAACTTTTCATGAATAGTACTTTCAAGACAAGTATCAAAAAGACTTGCATAAGAGCTAACTCATAAAGCAATAGATTCAAAGTAGAAGGCATTGAAGCAACACAAAGGATGATTAAGTTTCAGCAATTGATTTCAACTTGTAACATGTATATCTCATGGATAATTGTCAACATAGAGTAATATAACAAGTGCAATAAGTAAACATGTAAGAATCAATGAACACGATTAACACAAGTGTTTGCTTCTAAGATAGAAAGAAGTAGGTAAACCGACTCAACATAAAGTAAAAGAATGGCCCTTCGCAGAGGGAAGCATGGATTACTATTTTTGTGCTAGAGCTTTTATTTTGAAAACATAGAAACAATTTTGTCAACGGTAGTAATAATTCATATGTGTTATGCATAATACTTCCTACAAGTTGCAAGCCTCATGCATAGAATACCAATAGTGCCCGCACCTTGTCCTAATTAGCTTGGATTTACATGGATTATCATTGCATAACATATGTTTCAACCAAGTGTCACAAAGGGGTACCTCTATGCCGCTCGTACAAAGGTCCAAGGAGATAAATCGCATTTGATTTCTCGTTTTTGAATAGATCTCAACTTAGGACATCCATACCGGGACAACATAGAAAACAGATAATGGACTCCTCTTTAATGCATAAGCATTCAACAACAAATAATATTCTCATAAGAGATTGAGGATGAATGTCCAAACTGAAAACTTCCACCATGATACATGGCTTTGGTTAGCGGCCCAATGTTCTTCTCTAACATATGCATACTAAAACCATTTGATCATGATAAATCACCCTTACTTCAGACAAGACGAGCATGCATAGCAACTCACATGATATTCAACAAAGGTGTAAAAAGTTGATGGCGTCCCCAGAAAACATGGTTACCGCTAAACAAGCAACTTATAAGAACAAAGATACATAGCAACATATTCATCACCACAATAGTTTTTAAGCTATTTTCCCATGAGCTATATATTGCAAAGATAAAGGAATGAAATTTTAAAGGTAGCACTCAAGTAATTTACTTTGGAATGGCAGAAAAATACCAAAAAGTAGGTAGATATGGTGGACACAAATGGCATGGGTTTTGGCTCAAAGTGTTTGGATGCACGAGAAGCATTTCCTCTCAGTACAAGGCTTTGGGCTAGCAAGGTTGTTTGAAGCAAACACAAGTATGAACAGGTACAACAAAACTTACACAAGAACATATTGCAAGCATTATAAGACTCTACACTGTCTTCGTTGTTGTTCAAACACTTTTACCAGAAAATATCTAGACCTTAGAGAGACCAATCATGCAAACCAATTTTCAACAAGCTCTATGGTAGTTCTCCACTAATAGATTGAAGTACATGATGCAAGAGCTTAAGCATGATCTATGAGAGCTCAAAACATTTGCCAAGTATCAAGTTATTCAAAACCATATGAAGCATTTTCTGATTCCAACCAAATAGCAATCAACGAAGCAATTTTCAGCCTTCGCCATGAACATTAAAGCATAACTAAGAACACAAGTGTTCAAATGTAAAAGCGGAGCGTAATATCTCCAATACAAGGATGGTGGGATCCAACTTTATTCAAATCAAAACAAAAATAAAAGCAAACAGACGCTCCAAGTAAAGAACCTAAGATGTGATGGAATAAAAATATAGTTTCACTAGAAGTGACCTGATAAGTTGTCGATGAAGAAGGGGATGCCTTGGGCATCCCCAAGGTTAGATGCTTGAGTCTTCTTAAAATATGCAGGGATGAACCACCGGGGCATCCCCAAGCTTAGACTTTTCACTCTTCTTGATCATATTGTATCATCCTATTCTCTTGACCCTTGAAAACTTCCTCCACACCAAACTTAAAGCAAACTCATTAGATGGTTAGTGCATAATCAAAAATTCATATATCCAGATGTGACATAATCATTCTTAACACTTCTGGACATTGCACAAAGCTACTGAAAGTTAATGGAACAAAGAAATCCATTCAACATAGCAAAAGAGGCAATGCGAAATAAAAGGCAGAATCTGTCAAAACAGAACAGTCCGTAAAGACGAATTTTCCAGAGGCACTTAACTTGCTCATACGGAAAAACTCAAAACTAATGAAAGTTGCGTACATATCTGAGGATCACGCACGTAAATTGGCAGATTTTTTTGATTTTTCTACAGAGAGATCTATGCAAATTCGTGACAGACAGCAATTCTTTTTCTGCGCAGTAATCCAAATCTAGCATCAACTTTACCATAGAGACTTTACTTGGCACAAAAAACATGATAAGGAGAGGTTGCTACAGTAGTAACATCTTCCAAGACTCAACAATACAGTAGTAAAATAAAACCATGGGTTATCTTCCAAGAAGTGCTTTTCTTTAACGCCTTTCAGCTAGGCGCAGAAAGTGCAAATCAAGTATTATCAAGAGAAGAAGCATCAACATCATAATTTGTTCTAATAATAGAATCAAAAGGCAACTTCATTCTCTTTCTAGGGTAGTGTTTCATACCTTTCTTGAGAGGAAATTGATACTTAATATTTCCTTCTTTCATATCAATAACAGCACCAACAGTTCGAAGAAAGGGTCTTCCCTAGACAATAGGACAAGATGCATTGCATTCAATATCCAAGACAACAAAATCAACGGGGACAAGGTTATTGTTAACCATAATGCGAACATTATCAATCCTCCCCAAAGGTTTCTTTAGAGAATTATCAGCAAGATTAACATCCAAATAACAATTTTTCAATGGTGGCAAGTCAAGCATATCATAAACTTTCTTAGGCATAACAGAAATACTTGCACCAAGATCACATAAAGCATTACATTCAAAATCATTGAATTTCATCTTAATGATGGGCTCCCAACCATGTTCCAACTTCCTAGGGTTTCTGGGAGATGAAGTACGCGAAAGGGCGATGGCCGAGGGGGGTCGTGGCCCCCCTCCCCACGTGGCGGCGCGTCGGCCTTGGTGGCCGCGCCGACCCATGGGGAGGGCCCATGGCGGCCCTCCTCGGCCTCCCCTTTTGGCTGGCTCCGTCATCTGGAAAAATAGGAGCTTCGGTATATTTTCCGTCAATTGTTGATCTTCAGAAATATTGTATCCTGACGGTGCTTTTTCCGGATGAATTCGACTCCGGTGAGTAATTCTCCAATAATCATGAAACATGCAAAATAGGTGAAATAACATAAGTATCATCTCTAAACATGAAATATATCAATGAATAACAGTAAATTATGATATAAAATAGTGATGCAAAATGGATGTATCAGGGTGATGGAGAGGTGTTGTTGATGGTGATGGAGATGTTAATGATTAACACGCTGGAGGGGGGGGGTGAAGTCCACCGAAGGCGATTACGCAGCGGTTCCCCCTCCGAACTCCTTCCGGCGGTCGCCTTCTAGCTCTCTGTTTCTTGTTTTCTATCTCCCCTCTGTATGTGTCGAAGGCGGCCAAGAGGGGGTATATATAATCGTTTTTAGGTCAAAACACGTACGTGGGCGAAAAATTGAGGCGAATCGGAAGGCCGAGGAGCAAACGGCCTCAGGTGGCACGGACTAGGTAGTGGCCCGCGCCACCTGGCCTAATTCCTAGATCCTTGATCTCCTATTGTCCCACTTTAGCTCATTGTGTTCGTCTTGAAAATTCCGAAGTGTGGCCACAAGCCTTGCCCTTTTTCGAGTCCCGTAGCTTCTGGAAAGTCCAAAATACTAACATACGGTTTTTCTACCAGACAGAGTTGGAACCAGAGGAGAGGGGATTGTTTAGAAAATCTCAGGAATCAATATAAAAACATGAATATAACATTATATAATTTGCAAATCTGTAGGAATATGTGGCAATAAACAACAAAGTTCATATATGCATTGAGAATCAATCTAAGTTTGGGTGGTTAGGAGGGTAGTTATTGACATAGGCATCCCGGATGGGCCTGCCGAAGAAGGTACCCGAGGTTTACTGAAGGCCCACGGCTTGAAGTTTATGAAGCCCGGAAGCCCACTAAAGCATCAACTATGGTAAAGAGAGATAGATTATGAATAGAGACTTGTAACTTTACGGGACAAATTCAAAGAGTCTCCCGGCGTTTGTAACTTGTGTAATACGAAACCCTCGGCTCCGCCTCCTATATAAGGGGGAGTCGAGGGACAAAGAAATGATCAATCTCATTGTCAACTCAACTCTAGTTTTAGCAGTCGAGCACCTTTTCGGCTGAAACCTTCGAGATCTACTTTCCCTCTACTTCCTCGAAACCCAAGTCTACAACTTGTAGGCATTGACAAGTTAATCCCTTGTCAGTTGTACCCCCAACCCACCAGAGTTCAAATCCAAGATTTGATATTTGTGTGTCTCATAAAGGCGGAATATTCTTTCAGTGGGAGGCGACGTTCCCATCGACAGCGAGACGCGTGTGGTGACTTCGTCAATTTCAAGATCCGATCCGCCGGTCCTCATAGGGGTAGGGTGCGCGTGTGTGCGTTCATAGGAGTGAGTGTATGCGCATGTATGTGAGCGTCTGCATCTTTAATGTGTTTCTAAAAAAAGTTCATGTATGCATTTTACGTGCATTAGTTGCAAAGAAAGAAAGAACATCTGGAAACATAAACTATAGGCTTGTACTCATCGCCGATGTCGTCGCAGTTGTCATCGTGTAGTACCTTCGACACGATGTGTCGTCAAACACCTTCACCCTTAGCTCGCCGTCGTCTTCCCACTTGAAGTTCACCAAGTAGTCGACCTCCTGGTTGTGTGCGCGAGCGGACTTCTCCCAGCTTGTGAAGGAACATGTGACCTTCCCCGGCGAGCGTTCGGGCGGTGGGGATCCTGCACCATGGCCCTGCCGCGACGGCCGCGTCTGCTACCGCGTGGGGGAGAAGGTAGACGTCGGTGTTAGGGTTAGTGTGAGGAGGAGGTGGTGCTCGAGCACCCTGTTTATACCTGGAGGCTAGCATGGGGCGGTGGTGCACAATTATTGCTTGGCCCTAGAGGTAGGCGAAGGTAGGTGGACGATGTCACCATTAATCTCCGGCATGCATGGCTAAATTATTACGCTAACCTAACCGCTCATTCCACGGCTGCCCAAGGGGGCCCGAGGGCTTCCATCCGACGTGGCACGAAACACCGACGCGCCCGCTCGGCGTTTCGCGCTAAGGAGCCGGTCCGAGGTTGCTAGCGATTGTATTGAGTTTTAAAACTAGCTGGCTACATTTGAGACATGCGTGGTGTGATCTAAAAACAGTACCAGACGTTAGGCCATGTACTACGTTGCGCCGGTTCAAAGAGATATGTGTCAGAAGTTGGAACCCCTATATGCATGTTGCTATGTATAGTTGTGGGACCCTCTTTGCTCACATCCCTGCATGCATGCATTTTCCTCTCTCACACAGTTTTGTTACCGGGTCCCACATTTTCAGGAAAGAAGCGAACCAAGTTATTGATCCGCTTTTTTTGTGTCAGACTTATGAGTCGATTCCCCACTATGTATTGAATCGGTTCAAAGGTAGGAGAGAAGGTTAGAAACCGCTTTTGACACACGTAGTGCATGGTCTTAAACCACTATTGGATCGGTATGAGCCGTGCTGCTACCGTGAGAGCATGTGAGGGAGGATTTTGAGGAGGATCAATGCGATTCATAACCGTTACTAGTAATAATTCCGGAATTAGGTGCGGGGTTAGTGGGATTTTACTATCTTCTTGAACGTGCAAAACAAACTGCTGCAGACGGTTGGAGGAATGCAGATCCCATCGGACAGGGAACTTCCCATTTCCATCGGACTACCATAGCAGGATTTACCATTTTTTTTCTCCTTTGGAATAAAACGTGAAGTGTTTTGACTAGGACTAGAAGTGGGAGAGTGCTGCCGTGGCATCTCCTCTGCCCTCTGCGGTTAGAGCAAGTACAATAAGTCCTAGTCAGCTGGCTATAAAGATTAAAATAGTATATTATTGCTTAGTTGGAGGAGAGAGAGGAGGAGAGAGAAGGAGAGTGGGCTCTTAGACTACTCATAGTGGGAGTAACATAGCTAGTAACATCACACACCCCAAAGCATTTTGGTGACATGGCATGGTAATAAATGAAGAAAGAGAGTGGGGTGGTAACTAGCTATGTTACCATAACATCACACTTTCCAATACAAGATGAGTCTACAACCTAATTAATATGGCTTTGCATGACATCACATATATGTTACTACCCACTATGGAGCTAGTAACATAGAGTAGTAACATGTGCATGTTACTACTATATGTTACTCCCCACTATGACTAGTCTTATGCAAGAGCCAGCTCCAACACGTGCTCCTAGGCACTTTGTGAGAGTGAAATGTGGGCCATACATTGATAAAGTACTACATTTTTATAGCTCACTATTGTATATGTTGGCTCTAAATTGGCTATAGATGACATGACACTTGGCTTATAGCCAACAGCTAGCTACATTATTGGAATTGCTCTTGTACCGCCTCACGTCACGCCACCATCAAAGCCCGTGTCCCATCGTCTTCTATCCTGTGCTGTCCATCACCGAGCGGCCGGCTACATATTCCGAGACGCAGCCATTGATCTCATCTCCTCTACTCTCCGCCCCCTTCAATCAGTGCTAAGAACAAACATGGCGGCAGATCCGACCAAGGTCATCCGCACGTCGGCACGCTCACGCTCGTTGGCGCCGCCGCCACCGCCGTCTTGCACCACAACCGCATCAGGTCTGTCTCTCTGCCATGGTACTCAACATCCGTTTATTTGTTTTTTTATTTGCTGTGAGATACTCCTATACCACAGGCGTCGATGTCACCATGGTGGACGCGGACGAAGATGAGAGACCGCGGCGCGCGTTCCTCCAGGCCGCCATGGACGGCGACCTCGACACCCTCGCCAGTACGTGCGTTCCCAGTTACCGTTCACCGAAGTCTGTACTAGTATTATCTCACTCATCAGGACGTGCAGGGATGGCGGCGAAGCTGAAGAGCGGCACTGGCCCGGGCGCCGCCGGTGTCTGGGCGTCCTGCGGCCAGAGCGCCCTGCACTTGGCTGCGGTGAACGGCAGGCTGAGCGTCTGCCGCTACCTCGTCCAGGACCTCGGCTTCCCCGTCGACGCGCCGGACTCCCACTGCGACACGCCGCTTGTCCTGGCGGCCACGCATGGGCATACCAAGACGGCGGTCTACCTCCTCAAGCGCGGAGCCGACCCCCACGCGAAGGACTCCCACGGCGAGACCGTGCTTCACTGGGCCGCCTCCAATGGTATGTCCGGCGTACAAGCTCACCCCGCCCATGTTCCTCATGTAGCATGCGCATTGATTTTGGGTTGACGAATTTGCACCATATTTGTGACACAGGGGACCTTGAGTTGGCTAGGCTGCTCCTGAAGAAAGGTGCTGACCCTGGCGCCACAAACGCCCGCGGCACGCCCCTACATAACGCCGCCGCTCGGGCGCATCCGAAAGTCGTCGCTCTCTTGCTGAAGCACGGTGCTGATGTATGTCCGGCCGGTTCTGAATGCCAATTGCCTTCGATCTCCCCGTTCGGACCATATATACAACATCACAACTTCTGACTTGTCTCCAATTTTGCAGCCGAATAATGTTGTGAATTGCGTCTTCACGCCGTTAATTGCGTCGATCGTCAGCAGCTCTTTTGAATGCATGAAGCTACTTATCGAGGTGCTACATTGCATTGTCTTTTGCCCCTGTCATGCATGATCTCCCAATCTTCCAGAGTTTTAGAGGATTCTGGCATAATTGTGCTTGTACTGAACCTATTTTGGATATGTGAACTAGGCTAAGGCTAATGTTAATACCGGTGGATTCAGTGGAACAACCCCGCTGTTCATAGCATGCAACCTTAGTGACGCGGTCCCATTTGTGAAGTGCTTGCTGGACGCTGGAGCAAATGCGAACGCTACTGATGAAGTGAGCCTCCTTTCCTGCCACATTTTGTATTCTATTCAAATACATATTTGAATCTCAGGCCTGTTTTTCTGTAATTTTAATATTCTTTTGCAATCCTTGGTCCTAAACAAGAATGTTTGCTTTTATATTCTGTGACAGCTTGGTAGGCTACCCATAGAAGTTGTCGCGGCCGATGCTGAAATGGAACTCATTGAAGTTCTGTTTCCCGTGACCCGACGCCATCCAACGATGCTTGACTGGAGTGTTGCCGGCATAGTGAGACATGTGAATTCAGCTGCTTACAAGGAGTGGGTGCGTCATATTGCTGTTAACTCGATACATGATTATGTTACTTGGCTGAATTAATTTACATGCTCTTGAATGCACTCATCAGTTGTATATCTCTCAAATGTAGTTAGAGGGCCTACTATTGAACTCACTTATTTGATTATGATTTGAGTTAATAGTAGTTCGTTTTCGCTTAGGTGATACAAGCCTCCTGTATCAAGAAAGATGAAATGAAACAACAAGGACACTCGGCCTTCAAAAGGAAGGACTATGATGAGGCCATACTTTTTTACAACTTGGTAACTCCTATATATTCACTTTTTAGGGGAACTCCTATAGGTTTTGTTGTTAACCACTATGCATTTCCTATCAGTCTCACAGCCAGTATAAAGTTGTTGCACCGTGCAAGGACATGATGCATCCCGAATTCACATGTCTTGTAACTACCATTCTAGATGTTTCGGATTTTGAAAATAATTTTGTCACTTGTAGGCACTGAAGTTTGACTGCACCGACGCCACCTTATATTCAAACAGGAGCCTATGTTGGCGGCGGCTCGGCGTGGGCGAGGAGGCTCTCTCGGACGCCCAGGAATGCACCAGGATACGGCCCGACTGGGCGAAAGGCTACTACCGTCAGGGAATGGCCTTCTGCTTGCTTCAGGTGATTCCCATAAGTTGATTGAGAAGTTCACTCATGTTATTTTCGATGCCGGCTTCACATGCAGTCTTAATCAACATGCGTCGATTCTTGCTCGTGTTAGGATCCCACCAGCGCTTACGACGCTTTTCTCAAGGCCTCTAAGCTGGATCCGGGTAACGCTGACATCAGAAACGCTATCCGGTAATACACTCTACCTGCAACCTCACGTAGTGACGCAGTATCATCATCATATGAACCGATCGTACATTATGATGCTGACAGGCTGATACTATATGACGTGGTATGTTTTAACTCGTGCAGGGATGTTTTGGCAATGCGCAATGTTTCCTGAAGGAGCGTCGCTCGTGTAAGCAGTATAGGGCAGGTGCTGGTGGTGGAATGCAGCAGGTCCTGTTGGTTTTGTAAGCCCTGGTAGCTCCTCTCAGATTGAGATGTCAGAAGTTTATTTTGTGTTGGTATTGTAGCTGGTATCCCCAGCAGCAGCAGACCTTTAAGATCTTTAAGCTTTCTATAAGAAGTTGGGCGTTTGGCATTTTGTCCTGATCCACCGTTTGATTTCATAAGTTCCTTCTCCATCGACCCACGACTTTTACAAAAGTTCAGATATCTTAGGCTGGTGCCAACGCGGGCTGGAGCGCGGGCGCTATCGCCCGGCTAGGGGCGGGAGGCGGGCTGGAGCGAGGCGAGACGAGAGCGCGGGGCGCTGCGGCTGGCGCCGGGCGCTACCGCCCGCTGCCGCCCGGCTACCGCCCGCGTTGGCGGCGACAGCGAGGCGTTAGCGGGGCTGGGCGAGAGAGGGGCGGGCGAGAGGGCGGGCGAGAGCGGGCGGTAGGCGGGCGGGAGTGGGGCGAGAGGCGGGCGTTAGCGGGCGAGAGATGGGCTGGAGTGGGGCGGTAGTGTGTAACGGCTAGCTGACGTGGCGCGACCTGATTCGTCCACATCAGCTAGCCGTTGCTGGTTCAAAAAACCCTATAAATACCCCCATATGTTTCACTCACTCCACACCCATTTCATCTCCATTCATCACCTTCCCTCTCTCAATCTTCTCCACCATGTCCGGTTGGACTCCACCAGATTTGACCACGTTCACGGATCTGCTTCACGACGGGTCACCAATAGATCTAGATGGTCTCTCTCCGACACATCGTCGCACCAATGTCGGTTCTTCGCCGCTTCCCCGAGTTTTATACCCCTCCGGCACACCTCCGGGGCCATATGGGCCATACGCTCCACCTCCGGGGCCATATGGTTCATACCCTCCGCCTCCGTATCCATACCCCCAACCACCTCCAAATGCTCCACCTACAGGTAGCGGTAGTGGAACTGTACCTCCTTACCCACCACCTTCGTACGGTTCATACCCTCCACCTCCGTATCCATACGCGCCATATGGTCCGTACCCCCTGCACCTTCTGAAGCTCCCGCTCCAAGCTCCGAGTCCAATGCCGCGGAAACAATCGTACCACCGCGTGCAAAGAGGCTTGACTGGACTGTTCGGGAAGAGGAAAAACTGGTACTTTACTAACCCATCACATATTTATTTCGGGGTTGGTTCTTGCTTGGATTTTTCACTAACAATATCTATTTCGGGGTAGGTTAATGCTTGGCTTTTGCACTCCAAGGACTTCGTTGCCGGTAATTGCAAGACCGGCACTAGTTTTTGGGGTCAGATAGCTGAAACCTTCAACTCTACCTCGGATCCTTCCCGTCATCGGACCTCGAAGCAGCTGAAGGATCATTGGAACGCCTACAACAAGGAGGTGTCCCTGTTCAATGCATACCACATCCAAGAAACAAATATGCGTCAGAGTGGAGCAGACGATGCTATGGTCATGAAGGCGGCAATGGAGAGGTACGCGAATGACAAAAGAGTGACTCAGCCATTCAGAAAGCACCACTGGTGGGATGCTGTAAAAAATGAAGCGAAGTGGAAAGGACAACATGGTCCTGGTAGTGGAACCGACTCCACTTCCAAGAGAAGCCGTCTAGGACCTTCTGGTGAGTACAGCTCTAGCGACGCGACAGACGACACGGAGGAAGAGCGTCCAACGGGCCGCGATAGGGCCAAGGCCGCGGCACGTAAGGGCAGGAGGAAGGGGAAGGAAACCTCATCAAGCAGTGAGGTAGGAAGTAGAAAAGCGCAAACATGCGAAGGCCATGAAGATGGTGGAAAAAGTGCTTGGTCTGGAAGATGATGACGACGAGGTGGAGGAGCAGGAACAAGAGGAAGAAGAGTAGAATTTTTATTTATTATGTAATTTTTAATATTTATTATGCAATTTTATTAATTATTATGTAATCGGTAACATTTTAAGTTGAATAAAATAATTTCTTGCATTATTTTGAATGTTTAAACAAAATCGAGTGAAATAACTTAATGTGGAAAAGAAATGGTGATGTGGAGGAGAGAGAAGTGAGAGTGGGGACTATAGCCCGTGCATTGGCAAGGTGAGGTGAGAGTGGGGTGAGAGTGAGGGAAAAAGCTGACGTGGCGGGTGAGAGTGGGCTGGTGCATTGGCACCAGCCTTAGGCATATCAGTTCAATGTTCCCTGACAGAGTGTACAGAAACACATGGCCCCCTCCCATCTAGGATGCGGTCGATGCAGCTCTTATTTTTTACTAAGTCATGAAAACTAAATGATACTTCCTGTATTGCGGCAGCAATATTTTAGTGATGCAGTGACTAAAAATTCACAGAGCTTTTCAAAAAGGATAGCCACATGTCTTTTTCCATGCTTAATGTATTTATCTGTGAAGAACTGATGATCAGTTCCAAGTATGTTTGATGTTTGCACTCGTGTGACACTTTATCGTATGTAGATTATGCTTGTTTGAGATGGATAGTCGTGGTTGGGAAGTGCTAATAGTGTGGCTGATGACCTTGCTGGGTTCAGTAGAGAATATGTGCAATAGTGTGCTGTCTTGCTGTTCCTGCCTGCGTGCTGGAACCGGCGAGGCTTGATTGTACTGAACTTTCTGTTGCCTGATTACTATACAAACACCATTTATGAATAAAAAGAAGACACACCAAGACAACAATAGTATTGTGAATTGGAATCGGAATTGGACTGACCGGATGCATAACCCGAGTTCTGGAACTTTTTCCATACGAAAAAAAAAACCATCTTCTCATACACGGCAAAAAAAAAGAGATGGCGATACCTTTCCTTTTGTAAGACATCGTAGAAAAGAAAAATAAAACAAAGAGTAAGAGTAATGTTTTTCATTTTCTTTCTTCTACTAGTTTTTTTTTTTTTGAGGGAATTCTTCTACTAGTTATCTTATACGGTAGGCCAGCGCTAGGCGACATTCGGGTGGAAAAAACCGGCGGCCTACCGCCGCTTCAGTGAGCGATTTTGCTGGTGCAATTTTCTGTAGCATATGTAGAAAATTCATTATACCTCTTTGCTTATAGTTACCCAACGAAAATGATGTACATATGTAACAAATCGCAATAACGTCTGTAATAATGAAAAAACCCACAAAACGTTCCCCTTCACGAATGACCATGGCAGAAGCACCATGGTCGATTCAAGCTTGCCGAACATGAATCCGGCTTGTTGGAGGTCCATTGGAGCCAGACTGGATGACCCACAGAGTATTCCACTCGTGGGCTTCATCTTCCCCTTCTTCTTGTTGTGTGGGCTTGCTCCCTTCAAATTCTCCAAGTGAAGCAGCCTCGGGATGGAGATGTAGATCTCCGGCGAGTGCAAATGAGTGGCATCGATGGAGTAGAGGAGCCGGCATGGAGGAGCTACAGCAGCAGAGAGCACGGACGAGCGGCGGCCGTCAAGCGGAGGAGCAACTGTCAGCGGGGAGGCGCGTGTGTGCAAGGTCGAGCGGCAGAGCGCGATGGGGCGGCAGGGATTGGTTCGACGGAGGTGAGGCGTCGTGGGGGTTGTGGTCGCGGAGAGCAGTCACCGGTGAGGGTGTAGTGCCCGGTGCGGCGTGCATGGGTGGATCAACGCCGAGTGATTGTGCGGGGAGGAGAAAGCGGGTGAGTGCGATGGGGAAAAGAAAGGACGCGCGACGTGACCTGACTGTAGCATCAACCAAATGACATGGAAAATCATTTAGATCAGGTGAAGGCTGCGTTGATAGGAATCTCCGGGTCGAGAGCGCACCACATGTCCCTTTCGTGGCTGAAACAGACACACCCACAAAGCCACGCAAACCATATCCTCCCGACTTCTTCCCCGTCCATGCGTTCTTCTTCCCATATGACTGCTCCCATCGCCGCTCGCATGCTCACAGCATCGACACCGGCTGTCGCCGCCTCATTGCCGTTGTCCACATCGGCCAGCGGATGCAACTCCGTCGCAGGAAGACCGCCATTGCGCATAACTACAAGAGTTTTCCCCTACCTCACGCGTGGTCGCCACGTCTTCCCCTACCTCGTGCGAGGTTGTCTCCGCCGTCGTGGCCTTGATGTCAACGGGAGCACACATGAGTTGTGCCATCCCTTCGCAACGCCATGGGATAGGGGCGGTGTTGCGAACCCTCACATAAGGTGGTTGAAAGGGAGGGAGGTGGTGCTCCCACAGGAGGGCGACTGTGCTACCACGGGAGGGTGGCGGTGTTTCCAACGGATGGCGGGTGTGCTACAAAGGAATATCGTTTCTGCTACATCAGGAAGCTGCATCGATGTCTTCTCCGGCGCCGGTGGGGGCACACTGAGGAAGCGGTGCTGCCTGGTGGTGATGGTGATGCTACCGAAGGTGTTGGTGGTGATATCGGCGGTGGAGCCATGTAGATGTGACATGTGGAGAATTTTGTGGTTAGCCGTTCGGAGCAGCCGACCATTTGTAGCAGCACCCATGGCTGTTCGGAGCAGCGTCGTCAGTCATTAGTAGCAGCACCTGTGGCCGTCTGAAGCAGCGCCACCGGCCGTTGGCAGTAGCACTGCCAATCATTTGTCGAAGCACCCGTGGGCATTTGAAGCAGTGCCATCGGCCTTTCGGAGTAACGTTGCCGGCCGTTCGCATTAGTGTCGTCAGCTATTGGCAGCTGCGCCATTCGCAACATCGCCGCTGGCAGCGATGCCAACTAAGTTTGCAGAAACAGCGGAATACTGCTAGCTAGCTTTCCTTACATGCTAGTACACGATTTTTCAAATATAGTTATGAAGTACAAGCCAAGTGCAAAAAATATAGAGAATTATACGAGTACAATTCAGTCAACATCCGAGTACATTTGCGTATAAAACACGAGTACACTTACATACATATGCAAGTACAAGTAATATTGCACACACTACAAGTACAATTGCATACATGGGCGAGTACAAGTACATCTGCACACATGAGCGCGTACAGGTACATAAGTACAACTGCATACACAAGCGAGTACAAGTACAATTTCACACACGAGCAAGTACAGGTACAGAACTACAGCTGCACACATGAGCGAGTACATGTATAGAAGTACAGCTGCACACACAAGCAAGTACATGTATAGAAGTATAGAAGTGCAGTCGCACACACGAGCGAGTACATGTACAGAAGTACACACGAGCAAGTACAAGTACATAAGTACAGTCGCACACACAAGCAAGTATATGTATAGTCGCGCACACGAGCAAGTATAAGTACAGAAGTAACGCACACGAGCAAGTACAATTACCGAGTAAAGAAAAAACTGCACCAAATATACTAAAAACATAAGTACTTATCAGTTCAAGCACGATTACAGTTAGTTACACACCACGAGTACAACCATACTAGTATTGGAAATATGAAAAAAAATCTCGAAACCAATCAACATGGGATCTAGTTTCGAAGATCTTGACGCGAGAGTCGTAACAGTAAAAACAGTTCGTAATTTGGACTTACGGTTTCCAAGATATTTCATTTAAAAAACAAATTTTAAAAATAAAGGGAAAAATTGAGACAACCCACCCTCCACATGTGCTTCTCTCTCCTTCATGATCCCACCTTTCTTCCCCCTTGTGCCACTTGGCGAGCAAGGAGACCATTTTCTAGGAATTTTCTGGCACCACGACGTGCCACTTGTCGCGTGCGGAGAGAATTACCTTCCCTTCGCGAAGGTGAGTCTTTTTACAGAAATTTCGCAAGTCTTTTTCTAATGGTGAGTACTTCTGAATATTTTCCCAACCCGTATGCATGTGCATCCAGGTTGGCCCATTGGGCTCCGCCCTCCGAGGTCCGGAGCTTTCGCTTGGGCTTCAGAGTCGTCTCGTCGGTTCTACCCTGGAGGCAGCGGTGGTCAACGACAATGTGGGTGGGAAAGGTGAGGTGAGAGTACACCGGTTATGGGCTTCGTTTGAGGAGGCTCAGAAAAATGAGAGGAATGAGTGTAGGTTCCATGTACATCTAGATGGACGAGCTTCGGCCCAAAAGCAGTAATCTAATAACAATAATCTTTCTAGCTTCCACTACATGAAGATGAATGAACATCTTCTACAACATGAACAACAACTATATAGGGCCCGTTTGGTAGCATGGACTCTCCCCCGTTGTTACAAAAAACATGCCGTTTGGTTCCCTGGACTCTCCCCCATTGTTGCACGAACCATGTTTTAAAGCACCTCCGGGCCAGGCCCCGGAGGAACGCCGAAAACGGCCGTTGTTGTGGAGCCTGACCCATTGTCTTCAGATGGCTGGGAGACGGAAACGCCATGTCCCTTCGGGAATACGCACCATAAATCGCCTCACCGGCCCATTTCCTTCCTCTCACTCTCCACTCCAGTCTCACCCCCCAAACTGTCATATCACCAGGACGGTTGCTCTACCGCCGACAAATCCGCCGCACAATCGCACAGGAGCAGCAGGACCGGAGGAGGAGACAACAACGAGAATCACCGCGACCTCCCCCGCAACTTACACCGTGCTCTTGACCTGCATCTCGAGTTCGGGCGCGACCTTGACCTCGTCCTCGTCCTTGACCTGAACAATGGAGGTAAGCTCCTCCTCCTCTTATCTTCGTCGTCGTTCTGCGACAACACGCCATCCTTCACCATCTGTTAGGACATGCATATTAGATCTTCTAGGATTTCCATTAGGATTGGGTTCTAAAGACGATTGCTTGCTATTCGTGTGGATTTCTTGTTGTTCGTGTCGATTGCTTGCTATTCACGGTTGCAATTTGCTTAGATCTGTTAATATACTTTGCAATCGCGGTAGATCCATTCTAGATCAGACTGAGATTGGTCAAACTGTCTGATTTTACTGTACATGCAAAAAGGGGAAGGGTTTTCTGTGCTGGGGTTTTGCATGTTGTGATTGTTGTGCCAAAGATTAAACTGAGTAGCTGTAGATTGTTCAGACCCGAGCGTAAAACGAGTTGGACGAGTTGAAGAATAAGGATGCTATGCTCAACAATGTTCAGAGAACTCGAGCACAAGTTATGAGGTCTAAGAAACATGAATGGGTGGAAAAAAGAGAGGTGTTGCTGGCCGAAGAACAAGGTCTTAAAGATGAAAAGAGAAAGTTAGAGTATCACATATACGATCTGCTCAAACTGAATATTCAAAACTAGGAAAAGCTCAAGAAGATTAGGGCTATTTGTGATGAGTGATGAATGTGTTAGAGATATAATGTATGAGATTCTGCTAATGGTTGAACTAAGTAACATTTGTAATGTACACTAAGTAGCACTCATAATGTAATATGCCCTCTATTTGAACTGGTACTTGTGGTGTTTGTGAGTGAATTAGGCCGATGATTATACCCAAGGATCATACTATGGATGAGATGATTGATCAAAACCTATGGCATGACTGAACATGACCATGCCATTGGTTTTGATCAAACATCTCTTCCATATGTCCTCATACTATGAGACTTATGTTACCTTGCTTTGCATGTTTCTGCTTCTTCAATGGTTCTATCCAACAGTGTGCATCAATTTTGCGTTGGCCAATGATTTCAATATGGCACTATGGAAGGCAAGGTGCTACCCTCAAACTTAGTCGTGTGTGTCATATTCCTTGCACACTAGGTTTAGTTTGCAGACAGTCCCTTTGCCTGCCGTGTGACCCAATGTATGCGGCATGTTTTGGTTTTTCTTCCGTCTTGGCCAATGATTCAAATATGGCACTATGGAAGGCAAGGTGATGCTATCAAACTTAGTCGTGTGCCATATTTTTTGCATACTAGACTTAGTTTGCAGACAGTCCCTTTGCCTTCCGTGTAACCCAATGTATGAGGCATATTTTGATTTTTGTTCTATATTGGCCAATGATTCAAATATGACACTATGGAAGGCAAGGTGCTGCTCTCAAACTTAGTTGTGTGCGTCACATTCGTTGCACACTAGACTTAGTTCGGAGATAGTCTCTTGAGCTGCTGTGTGACCCAATGTATGAGGCATCGCTAATATTTTTGTTGTCCTTGTTCTATTGTGCACTTGTTGTGAGCAGTCACCTCTAATGGCATGTGTTTTTTATGCAGAGTGAGAAGATCCAGCTTGGAGCACCTGCGGAGGTTCCCGGCGAGGGACCTTCCAAGAAGCGTCAAGGAAGGAAGGCTACCGTCGGCCACTTCCATGACGACGTAGGGCAGCTTGCAATCCCTTCCAAGTTTGTCAAGTGGTTCGAACCAATCCCTTCGAACATCATCGTCCGCAACAAACTGGTTGCAGCTGGAGGATGATTACAAAGAAAGTCGGTACCGAAGCATTCATCGACCAGGGGTGGACAGCCTTCGCCATCGCCCATTAGCTAAAGATAGGGCAGTTCCTCACCTTCAAGAAGGTGTCCGCTAGCGAGTTCAATGTGGTCATCTTCGACCACACCTGCACTGAGGTGATGACCAGGTGTGTCGTCGTGGAAGAAACAGTTGAAGCTCTGCTGGTATTGTGTCTCTGTTGTCCTAGTGTGTTGTGTCTGAACTCTGTTCAGTGAACAATTGTCCTGTCGAGTCGACTGAACCTAATTCGTATCGTCTATGATCTATCTTGTTGTACCTGATCTTGTCTTCTATAATTGCTTGTGTGCGCTATCGATAGATCACTGATAACCTCACCACCCAAGAGAAGAGGTAACCAAAACCTAATTTTTGGTTGCAACCAAACAACAATATCCGCGATTCGGGCTGCTACATGGCATTAAAACCAACCTACTAAACAACCAAAGCTCAAATCTTCACGGGGCCAAAAAAAAACTCTTCGCGAGCAACCAAACGATAGACCAATTCGGACCATGGCCCATATAGAACACGCAGGGTGTCCTATCTCACTGGCGCATTGAGACGAAAAACTGGCCTAGGCTCCCAAACAAGCCCATACTCATCTGAAAAAAACTTGTGCTCCCTCTGATCCTAAATATTTATCGCATATTTAGAATATATATAGACTAAAATGTATCTAGATTTATTGAACTTTCGACAAGTATCTAGGCAGAAGGGAATACTCTACTAAGATATATAATGTGAAAAGGAGTACGGAAAAATCTTGACATAACTTTGAGTTTGATCGCAGAACTTTAGGTTTTGAGCCGCTTGCTAGCTATTCTTCTCTCAGGTGGTCGCTTTCCTTCCCTACTTTCCAGCGGAACTCCAATGGATAACTAGAATTTATCTCCTTTCTCAATTCAAAAGGGAATCTGTTAAATATTCGTTATTTAGTGCAAGGAGTAACCAATGTTCCGTACCAGCTGGAAGTTCTTGACTTTGTCCACACCAGACATAAGACATAGACAGCTGAATAAACCATTATGAGAGAGCATATTTGGTGCACCCGAGCACCTGGTTTTTGTAATATTTAAAAGTTATACTTCTGTATTTTAAAAAATCATAAACTTTATTCCATAAATACATACACATGTTCTAAATACATGTGCAAAGTTTGGGTACAAATTATGTTGTATTTTGAGCTACGGAAAAATAATAAATTTGTGGCTGTATATAGGGATGGAAAATTCGAATTTTTGTCAGATATTTGTCTTTTTATAGCTTAAAATACAACATGTTTTCATCCGAAATTTACACCGTACCTTTAGAATGTTTATATGTATGTGCACATTTAATTTTAGATTTTTTGGAATCACAGAATTTTTTTAAAAAATAGTGGGAACACTAGTGCTCATGTGCCAAAGATACTTTTCGTCAATTAGACTATAATTTTGTATCGAAAGATTAGCAGTTGTAGCAGAAGTCTTTACTCAGATTTAAAACAAGAACGAGTTGACAGTTGCACCGGGCGGCTCAAGGCTTCTGAAAAATTTCACGAATAGTCCACTGTGTGGTTAATCAATCAATTAGTTATTAAACGAATCACAACTGACAACACCAATTGTTGTGCTTAATTAATTAATACAGTAGCATTGCTTCAGGTTGCAACGACGTTCTTTTCTTTCTGAGCGCTGCTATACGTACGACAAATTGTGTACGATACTTGTCCGATCTTACGTGGCTGCGACCTGCGAGAGACTTCGTCACGCGATGCAATGGAAACGTGGTATGGGCCGGAGCAGTCTCATGTTTTAGTAGGCCCGACCTGTTAAGTAAAACAACGTTTTTTCTTTACTTTGTCCCTTTGATTCTTCTCCAACGAACTGCCTAGCTGCCATTGCTCTTCTCGACTTGTTTTGGGGGAGGATGAGGATGCATGAAAGGTTATAAGAGTATCTCCAACATGCGCGGCAAAAGGCGCGTGCGGTAAATAAACTGCCGATTTGGCGCGCACATGAGCCCGCGCGAATCTCCAGCGGACGCGCTAAAAGTTTTGCCCCGCGCACCCTTTTGCGCCATCCTGCGCGCCAAACTTGGCTCGTCGACGGCCGCGCGCGCTATAAGATGCCACGCGCGCGCACCCAACCGTCTGATAGTTTCAAATCCCCCACGTCTCACTTCTACGCCGAGATCCGCAGCGGCGACGAGCGCATCGGGCTCGGGACGTTCGAGACGTCGCACGAGGCGGCGCGCCTACGACGCGGTCGCTTGGCGCCTCTATCGCTCCCGTCGGACGATGAACTTACACGATGTGTGGACGCTGGAACAGGCGGAAGCGCTCGCGTCGCCGCCTCCGGTCGTCACACGCGAGCAGCAACATCGTCAGCTCGAGCAGTGGCTCGTCATTGCGGAGCGCGACGAGCGCCTCCGCCTCGAGTGGGCGCGCCAGTTCCCGGAGGACGTCGCCGCGATGGAGGCCTTCTACGAGAAGAAGGAAGAGGAGAAAGCGGCGGCGAATGCGGCGAAGAAGGTGGATCGCGAGGAGCGGAGGGCGAAGTCGGTGGCGAGGAAGAAGGAGAGGGAGGAGAAGGCCGCAAGGAAGGAGGAGGAGAAGAAAAATAGCGCCGGCCCGTCGACGATCGTCCTCTCCCCTTCCTCCTCCTTCGAGTGGACATCCACTCCGGTGTCGTCGACGACTCCGGGCTCGTCGGATTTCGATTGGGATTCCGAGTTGTTTAGGGTAGTTTCAAAATAAATGTGGTTGTAGCGTCGAAGTTTGCAATATATTTCGTATTTTCAGTTAATTTTTCATGTTTTGTTTGATCTATTTCATATGCAAATATGATCAAAATGTTGTTTCCGCCATGTTGCGCGCTGCATAATGGAGAGCTCGGCGAAGGAACTTTTTTTAGCAACGCGCTGCATAATAGAGCATACAACGGGGAAAAATTAAGCGCAACGCGCGGTGGTCGTAACGATATATAGCGCGCTAAATTTTAGTACGCCTGTTGAAGATGCTCTAAGATCTGGAGTAAGAGCAGGGTTTGAGTTTGATTTGGGCTGGGCCAGAGACTTTCGCGCGTGGGTCAGTAGTTAGCGTTGAGTTGGCCTAAAAAAACGTTCTGGAGGAACTATCGTACAGGAGTCGTACGTTAAATGTCGTGTGTGAGGCAAATTGTGTACGATATTTGTCCGATCGTACAGGTCGCATGCTGGAGATGTGTACTGCTGGCCAAGACAAGACAGCGATCACGCATAGATCTCGCCACGATGAGATGCTGGATCGATCAGAAGATGGGGGTATATTATGTACTATATATGGTGAGCCAGCACGAGACAGAACGAAGATTCTGTATTTCTGGCTATGAAAGTGAGTAGAAAATGGACCAGCACAGACGAGAAGACAAGCACCAATAATCCTATGTCATTTAAGTACCCATTTGTCTTGTTTTAGAATAACACGGTAGTATCTCTGTCAATTAGGAGTTTGCATTATCTAGTACATGATGATGATGGATGCCTCTACCAACAAGCCTCGTCGCATCCGTTGTTCGAAACTTAGTTTAATTTATGTAGTACAGCACACATGATAGTTTATTTCTACAAACAATTGTGTATCTTTGTGGTTTGATATGATCCTCCATGTGACCCGATCCGCCATGACAGCAGCAGACCGTTCGCTGGTGAGGTCACTACTGATCGATTGAGCAGATAATGCAGGTAAATTATTGTTGTTTTAAGATGAATTTCAGTTTTTACCCTGTAGTTCTGCATTTGTGACACTAATTACCCCGCTGAATAAAAAAATTGTAGATTAGACATTTTTAGAACATTTGGACCCTTGATTTCTGGTGTGTATTTATTGAGCAAGGTGTGAGGTGATTACCGACTTTCAAAAATATCAGTACGGGGAAGAGGAATGGAACAATTGGATAAAAGAAGTCTGGACATAATTGTAGATGATGGTCTCCGATATTTACACATTTTGTCGCACCACATCAACGAAATACGCCGGTCCTATCTAACAAAAACAAACAAAATGCTAAATTAGGGTAAAACCATGTTTAAAGACTCCTAGATGTGATATTTTTGTGAAAGTTACACTAAATGGGGTAATATGTGTCACAAATGCCCAACTATAGAATAGAAAGTGGAATTCACTCTTGTTTTAACTTGTAACAGCATCTACTCCTCTTGTGATACAGAGGCCGGTTGTAACTCATGATCGTATTGACTTATGCAAATTATTGGGTTGGTATAAACTCCCTTTATCCAAAGAATCTACTCCTCTTTCGCAAGGTTTATTTATCTTTCTAGACCACCCTGTGCGATTACAAATTATGCCAGCCTCCCCTCAAATCTTTAATCTCATGCATCCACCCTGCTGCAGTTGGCAACTCACTAGCCAGCACGCCTGAATTACAAGGGAAGTTATCAAGAAAGGTGACAAAGACAAACTGAGCTTGTCTGTATCTGCATGCATGCATGATGACAAGGATTATTATGGCTGGTGTCCACATGCTAGGTGAATTATTTGTAATTTCAACATAATGTGAATAATTTGAAAGAGAGGGCTGGGACATACTGATATGCGGGCATGCAAGTAAGTCTAGCTGATTAGTCGAAAAGTCTTCTACCTTTTGCTTGTAAGCGAACTATTGTACAAGTCTTTTCCTATTTGCAAAAAAAAATCCACATATATATTAATAATCATCGTCAACAACAGTATAAAAACTCTCAAAAGTAATAAAGATTACAAAATATTTTTTGACCACCTAGCAACGACTACACATTGGCACCAGCCGAATGTGGATCACAGTCATCATCCCTGCATCACAAGGTTTGGTAAAACTTGTCGTAGTAGAGCTTGTTGTACTAGATAGACATAAAATCATCGCGCTAAGACGCTAAAGCATCAACCACCGTTAATGATAACAACCGTAGATTGGAAGAGATAGATCTGAAAACACACAAAGGAACACAGAAAATGACGCGCTAGCGGGAGAACCTTGTTCTAACCTCGGGGTTTCTTCGTTTCCTCACCATTCCGTAAAACACACAAAAAACCTAAACAAGAAACAGGAACAATCCCACTAGTGAGAGACTGTGGTCCTCTAGATGTCCAATGTCTAAAAGACCATCGGAGGCGGGGTGGGCCAGTGGTGGCACCGTCGGAGGAGATGGAAACCCTAGTCACCTTGAGATATGTTTTTCTTTTCTCCTCATGTACCGGTTCAGGGCGTCTCGCAATATGGGTTGTCTGGTTTAGAAACGTGTGTGATAGTCTTTTTCTACAATGTTTTTCATGTTTTCTTTTCCTTTTTACAAAAAATGCTGATCTATTAATAATCACCAATAGCACTAAAAACAACCAACAAAATAATAAAATTACAAATATACCCATAAGGGCATGTATAATGGTTTAATTTCAGCCAGTTGCCAATGTCATTGTTGTGCTTGAAAGAAATAGAAGAGGTACTATTTGAATTCTTGTGTTTCGTCCAACTTGCACTCTACATGCCACCAAGGTTGCCCATGAGTGGCATCGTCTGCACGAGCAAGCGACTCCGACTTCACAACATGTTACCACCATCAGGGTCATCACCACAGCAACAACTCGAAGCAGGCACCGGCTTGCGCCAAATAACCAACCACTAGCAGGGGCGACAATGCATCTGCAATTTCGAAGGCATGCAACGGAGGATCACCAAAGTCGACACCCATCACCTACCATCGGTGTTCCTTGGAGCCTTAGATAGACCCACGATGGCATGATAAAACCTAAGGAAGTGTGAACTGCGAACTCGCCTAAGGCTCGACCTAGTGTCACACTTCAAGTCGCCATAGTCAGCACTTGCGGTCCCTTGTTCCTTTCTTCTCTGGATGTCTAGAACTTCTTCTCTTGAACTTTTCAGGCTTGTTATCCTCTATTGTCCCCTACCATCTAAGGTTCGTTCTCTGGTCTATCATCTGCTCCGATTACTAAACTACAAATATATGGTGCGCCTCTAATTCCTTTCTTCTCTTGAAACTATGCATTATTGTTGTCGGTAGGTTTTTCTTTAGTGATCCGGATGTCTAGAATTTCTTCTCATGAACTTTTTGGGCTTGTCTATTGTCCCTTACCATCTAATGTTCGTTCTTTGGTATATCATCTGCTCCGATTACTAAACTATAAATATATGGTGTGTTTCTTCTCTTGAAACTATACTTTCTTACATTTGTTTTCTGGTTTCTTAGGTTTTCTTTTACTGCTCCCTGGATGTCTAGAATTTCTACCCGGTTATCTACAAGCATAAAATCGGAAATAGGTGACAATGGTTTCACTATGCGGTCCCATACCACTTATTTCAGTTTCTCAACAAAATTGGATACTCTGACCATGATTATGTATCCAACTACTCCGTATTAACCACAGGTGCACGACCCCAACCCTAGCCCCCACCGCACCCCCTCCTCCCGCCGCCGCTGCAGGTGGCGCCGCCGGGCAAAGACCCGGTGGCGTGGCGGCGGCGGGGGGTCTTCCTCTGCTGCGTCGGGAAGCGCCCGGCCTAGTCTTCGCGTGGTGTTCTGAGATGGCGTTGAGATGGTGGAGGCGACATCGCATCGGAATAAGGATGCTGGAGCTCGATCCCCATCTCGGCCATGCCACTTGTGGCGGCGCCGGCGAGCTGCTGGCTTGGTTTCCTCTCAGATCTGCGGATCGGGGAAGGGTGGATTCCCCGGGCACGATCGAATTTCGACCCTGCCGTGGAGTTTGCGGAGTCTGTTCTGGAGTCGGAGGAGTGCTGATGGTGTTGCCTTCTCCTCGGCCAGCCGTGGTGGCGAGGGAGAGGAAGGAGATGGCACCACTGCCTTCCTTTTTAGGGTTTGTGTTCTTCTGGTGGTTTGCGCCTGTCACATTTTGCAGCTTCTTCCGGCCGGCCTTGGTGGCGAGGGGAGGAGGCGGTCCGACTTGGCGACGCCAAAATCGGCCAGATGGTCGGGAGAAAGACCCTTCTTCCTCCTTGTCGGTATGATTTGTTGCTCGTTGTTCTTCTTCTTCCTCGCGCCGATGTCGGAGGGAGTTCCTAGTTTGCTCGGACGGATGGCCCGGCCGCGGTGCTCGGACCTGGTCGGTTGACTCGAGTTCCCTTCCTTACGGAAGGGACACTTTTCACGGTACTCAAAGCCAAAGATGGCGACGGCTGCTGCAGGCGTGTTGGATTGGTGTCCATGCCTTCTCGGCACTGGTGTCAAGGAAGGAGGAAGCAGCGTGGTGGCAATTGCACCATGATCGAAGATGATTACCTGTTTGCGCTTGGATGTAGTTCTTTCTGCTGCAGGGGTCTTCTCTCAAGTTTATGGGATGATGTCACAGGGCTCCGGAGATCTTCATGGGTTATGGTGGTCTTAGGGTGTTCTAGGTGTTCTTGGTCCTTTGTGTTTGTGTTTCTCTGTTCTTGTAAGGGTACAACTTTGTATTTTTCCGTGATATGAATGCAGAGAAATTCCCAAAAAAAAATTGGATACAAAAAATTCGCATGTTTAGGACGAGCACGTATTAAAATTCAAAATTATGTAGTTTGGAGGAAAATGACAAGTTTTCAGTGAGCAGTTTGAAGGAATTCCGTAACTTTTCAAAAGGCATGTAACTTAGTACCCAGACACCATGTAACTTGAGAAAAATTGTAAGTATAGTCAAATTTGAAATCAGGTTTCGCAGTCGGAAAGGCTTGTACCCAGTCGGAAAGAGGATTCGATCCAAATTCAAAGCTTCGGGCCACGATGATCTGGCCCATTCCTCTCACCATAGTCGCGGCTTCTCCAAGAGCGCGTCCTGGAAGCAGCGATGACGAGTAATACCAGTCTCCATCCATGACTAGACGTCGCTAAAAACCAGCCAACCTAGCTACCTCGTCGTCAGGCTTCAAAAAAAAAAAAAAAAAAAGCTACCTCGTCGTCACAATCAAGCGCGCGCGCGCCATCGCCCTCTGCCAACACGCCCGAGACGTACCAATGGCCACCGCCCGGTCGCGGTGGAGGCCCTTCACGGCCTCCTCCCCCTCGCCGCCTTCCTCCGCCTCCTCCTCGCCCTCCTCCTCCTTCACCGCCACCATGGACCCGCCGGCGGAGTTCCTCTGCCCCATCTCCGGCACGCTCATGGCCGACCCCGTCATCGTCCCGCCGGGCCGCACCATCGAGCGCGCCTGCATCCAGGCCTGCGCCGCGCTCGCCTTCTACCCGCCCGCCGTCGCCGACCTCCCGTCCTCCCCGCTCGTGCTCATCCCCAACGTCGCGCTCCGCTCCGCCATCCTCAACTGGTGCGAGCGCCTCGGCCTTCCACACCCTTCCCCGCTCTCCCTCGACACCGCCGGCGACATCGTCCGCCGCCTCATGCCGCCGCGCCAGGACCAGTCGAGGTCGCAGTCTCAGTACGGGCCGCCGCGCCAGGAGCAGAGGTCGTCGCAGTTTCAGTACGGCCCACCGAGCCAGGAGGAGAGGCCGCAGTCGAACTACGGGCGGCCACCACAGCCCGCCTCCGTCCGGACAAGAAACCGCTCTGTCTCTGGCGACGACTTTCCGCAGGAGCAGAAGCAGAGGAGCGGGTCCGTGGAGGAGGAGATCATGGCCGTGCTCGGCGCGACGGACACAAGCCCAACTGAGCAGAGGGACGCGATGGCGTCGCTGCGGCAGGCGACGCGGGAGACCAGGGAGATGCGGCTGCAGCTCTGCACGCCGCGCCTGCTCGCGGCGCTCCGGCCGATGCTGCTGTCCGGGGACGCCGGCATCCAGGCCAACGCGGCGGCGGCCATGGTGAACCTGTCGCTGGAGGCGGAGAACAAGGTGCGGATCGTGCGGTCCGGGGCGGTGTCGCCGCTGGTGGACGTGCTCCGGGCCGGCCACCCGGAGGCGCGGGACCACGCGGCCGGCGCGATCTACAGCCTCGCGGTGGAGGACGAGAACCGGGCCGCCATCGGCGTGCTCGGCGCGATCCCGCCGCTGCTGGAGCTCTTCGCGAGCGGCGGCGCGGGCCACCGCGCGCGGCGGGAGGCCGGCATGGCGCTGTACCACGTCTCCCTCGCGGGCATGAACCGGTCCAAGATCGCGCGCACGCCGGGGGTGGTGCGGACGCTGCTGGCCACGGCGGAGGCGCGGGGCCGCGGGAGCGCCGAGGCCGACGCGGACGCCGCCGCGCTGCGGAAGCTGTCGCTGATGATCCTCGCGAACCTGGCCGGGTGCCCGGAAGGCCGGGCCGCGCTGATGGACGGCGGCGCGGTGGCCGCCGTCGTCGGGGTCATGCGCAGCGGCGCCGCGGCGCCGGGGAGCTCGGAAGAGGAGTACTGCATATCGGCGCTGTACGGGATGAGCAAGGGCAGCCTGAGGTTCCGCGGGCTGGCGCGCGCGGCCGGCGTCGAGGAGGCGCTGGCGCCGGTGACGGAGTGCGACGGCGGCGGGGTCGGGCGGGACATGGCGCGGCGCACGCTCCGGGCAATGCGCGGGGAGGACGACGAGATGCCGTTCACGGCGTCAGGGATACTGGGGAGCCAGTGGGGCGACGCGAGCATCGTGTCGGAGGGGCTGGTCTCGCTCCGGCGGCCGCCGCACCAACGGGGAGGCAACCACGGCGGCGGGACGTCCGGGTCAAACACCACCCAGTTCTGACAAAGTCAAAAGTCTTCTCCTTGCGCGCGCGCGCACGCCTCTTGTTTATTCCAGTGTTTGGAATATCTGGTATTCCTTCCCCATTGGTGTTTCTGGAGCTGCTTAGCTGAATTCTTTTGTTCGAATTGAACTGTAATTTTACTGGATCTATGTAGGTGTTCGTTCATGTTGTGTAAATGTAATTGTGATTAAACAAGAAACAACGGTACATTTGTCACATTGGCTTTTGCATCACTCATCGTTGCTCTTTACGCTTGTTGATGCCTATCTTGCTTCTGAGATTACATTTTATCATCCCCAAGAGCATCTCCAGCAGCGTTCCCCAAACCGCGCCGGATTGAGCGGTTGGGGGTTGTGTTTTGTTCGTGCTGTGTTTGGGGGACGTCGCTCCCCAGCCGCGTCCCCCGAACACCTCCCCCAAACATTTAAAATACTTTTTTTGGCATTTTTATTTCAATTTCCACAAACTAATACATAAATGGGTATGTGGTTTCCACAAACTAATACATAGTTGGAACCATGGTGGACACAAATATAAAATATTGCAAATAAACTAAACCTAACTAGGCCGTGCATCGGAGGTTTCCTGTGTTCGCTGCTAAGAAAGAACACTCGAGGGCACACCCTGTCACCTAAACCGGAAAATCCAGCGGGAGGATGGTGCCCTTGTTGGTTCTACCGATGAGGCGAACAGGCAGAAACCTCCGTGCACGTATTCGCCGCGAAGAAACAACACTCGGTCGTCCTCCTCGTCGGTGCTTCGTCCGCCGTGGTAGTCCCCTGTCGCCGTGGTAGTCCCGGCGGCGCGCCGCTCGTCGAAGACCTTAACGCTCATGTCCCTGTTGCCGAAGTAGGAGAACAGGAGGATGAAGCCGGCTTCGAGGCTGTGGTGGCGCGCGAACTTCTCCCAGCCGATGTTGAGGTACATCTTGTCGCGCGCGTCGTAGATCGCGTCGACGATCCACCGGTAGTAGCCGCACGAAGCCTCCCGCAGATGCATCTTGCGCGGGCGTACGCCGCCGACGTACCCGGCGAAGGAGTCCGGCAGCCTCTGGATGCCGCGCAGGTCGCCCTTGAGGACGAGGACGAACTCGAACGGCACGTCCGGCTCCACGTCCATCTCCGACGATGAAGACGAAGGCGTGGGAGGCGACGGCGATCGTTCAGCTATGCCGCGGCCACGACCACGACCACGACCACGGCCGCGGCCGCGAGGTCGGCCTCCGCCTCTACCAGACATATCGTCGAGTCTTGTTTAGAGATGGTGGCGGCTAGGGTTTGGGAGAGAGGCGCTAGGATTTGTGTGTGAGAGGGACGATGAGAGGCGCCCCTTTTTATAGGCCGGAGGGAGGCGGATGAGCGGTGGCGCTCATTAACGCCGGCACGCAGAGCTAGGCGCGACATGACGCGTCGCTGCGCGCCAGTAACTTTCGTCGCGAGGTAGGCGATGGTTAGGTTAAAATTAAATGTGCCGCTGACGGGTCGGCCCCGCCACTACCCGCCTCGCTTTTCGGTGTGTCCGGCGTCCCCAGTGCGTCCCCTGTGGGACGGGGACGGGCTCGGGGCGCCGAACACCGTATCGGGGCGCGCCGGATAAAAATGGGCTTTGGGGGACGCGGCTGGAACGCATTTTTTATCCGGCGCGCCCCAAATCCCTTTGGGGGACGCTTTGGGGGACGCGACTGGAGATGCTCCAAGTTCACTCTTTATGACCTGATGATTTCATCTGCTTTGCAGAAACAAATAGTGATTGAACGTTTTACTGACCAAACTCATGCGTTTAAAAGAACAAATAGTGAAGAGATACTCACTTTAGCACTGAACTTGCACCAAACTGAGCAAACAAAATTCTGCCGCTCAGCTATTCAGGTCTCTTCAGGTTCTTTACACAACCTTTTTAAACGATAAAAACATGTTTCGAACACATCATGGCGCTGGAGAAAATCAAGCATATAATAAGCAAATCCTCGTCGCATTACCACAAAACAGTATAGAAATCGGTCAAATTGCCACAGGTCAACTACAGGTAATTTATTCAATACAACGCGGCTCGAACAGTTCAACACGATGTCGCGTGATACAAGGAACAGAACCAAGACTTCGTGTAAACCACAGCTTTGATAAGTGGTGTGCTACTATTCTAGTAATATACTCCGTACGAACCAATGTCACATTCCATGCTTTTGTCAGCAGAAATGGAGCATTTTCTAGGCGACGGAAAATGGGCATTATTACCTCACAGAAATCTATTTTATTACCACCAATAAACCGTGTGTAACCGCTTCCATTTTACATTTCAATCACGCCTGCTAGAACAACGCTTCCGAACCACCAGCAACCTGCTGCTTGCTTGGCCGTGCGAAAATATGGAAGAAAGACACCAGCAGCAAAAGCTTGGGTAGGAGAAGCAACTGCCAGCCAGACTAAACATCTACAGTAATACGCGGAAACAACGGCAACAACTAGCCTCAGTCAACGGCTGCATCTACATACACGATTGCAATTATTCAGATAAAAAAATCCAAGATAAAATGCTTGGATTTCAAACACATTGCTCCTTCCCTCCTTCCTTAGTACTCATTCAGAAGAAAGATCAACTTGGTATATCTATATGTGTATGCCGACTTCCTGTCCAAAGCTGCGCTGACAGCAACTAGGAAGAATTTGAAGCAGTAAATACACAGGAAACTCTACAATACATATTTGAATGGGATGATTGGTTTCCTCAAAGCCCATCTACTCTATTACAAGGGGCATTGCCTTCACAATTCGGGGCATCCGTCCATTGCTTTAGCCTAACCAAAAATGAAGCATCCGGGGAGCTGACCTGCAACCATATGTGCTATCCAGCCTCTTTGTCTCTCCACCAGAAATTCTTGATCTCCTTTCCTCGTGTTCACCCTACAAAGATTCATCCAATGTCTCTGTCTATCTATCATCCTCTTTGTCATGTATCATTGTAACCAAGTAACGGCTACTGTCAAAACAACTGCCGCAGACGCCATCTCCCTGGCCCGCGAAGCTCCCGAGTACTGAAACCTATGAGACTGTTCTCTGTAGCCAATAAACCAAACGTTATTGTCATGTTACTCTACTCCGGGTCCATCACCGTTCCTACCCACAAAGAGTAGAAGGAACGTATATGTATATACCTCTGTAGGCTTGAGAGTGCGCCGCAGAAGATAGTGTTGTCCGGAAGAGGGAGCCCCGTGTTGGCGCTGTGATCCTCCTCCGGGTTCACCACACTTATGTACAGCTCCTGCCCCAGGTACCAGCTGTCCAGGTTCTCCACCCGCAGGTTCCATATACCCGCGTTGTCCAGGAACACAAGCACAGCAGTCCAAGCGCCCGGGAATACCTGCATTTGCCGTGCACAAACATTCCCAGTCAACCAACCTAACCCATGACAAAATAATCGATCAGAGTTAGTTTCTGTCAGTCATTGCAGTTCATCGCTTACAGGATTTTTCATATGACATTAAAATTGCTAACCCCGAAAGGGGTTGGGGTTTAGTGTCCTTAGCCATACCATATCTCAAATGATATGAACCAGCCTTTATTTAATCTAATCACTATACACAAGACACATTTTCTTCAGTCAGGCACACATAAACATCTTTGACGGTGGTGCGATGCCGGCCTTGGGCTCGCTTTGGGTTGCGTCTTTGGACTCTGACGAGGACGGCGACGATGAAGAGTTGGCTCCGCGGTCGCCGTTGGCCTCCTCTGAAGGGGTTGTTTCCGGCTCGGTTCGCGACACTGATGATGTGCGCCATGATGATGCGGCGCCAGCGGAGCCCTGCGACAACATCTCTGCTGCTGTTGGCGCTCTTGGGGACGAGGATGACTGGGTGAAGGTGGGTCGAGGCGGTCGCCCCAGCCGCGAGCCATCGACTTCGCCTCGGAAGGAAGGCCTCGAGCGTAGTCTCGCTTTCAAGCGTTGGGCTCGTGGGAGATGCTTTCGGTGCCTTGAGCGTGACCACCAGGTCAGCACATGTCGTGAGCCCTTCAGATGCATCCGATGTCGTCGTCCTGGTCACCGGGAGCGTTTCTGCCGTGCACGCTTTCCCGCCGATCATTCTTGCTCTCCGAACGGTCGTGCATGTTCTCCGGACGCAAGTGCTCCTTGTTCGCGGCGCCGCTCTCCGCCCGCACAGCCACGTCGTCCATCGGCGTCCCGGAGTTGGGTCGAGGTCGTGTGCCACTCGTCGTCTCCTGCAACATCGCCGCCAAGGCCCTCTCCAAGGTGTTGTGAGGAGTTCAATGTCAACGCCAGTTTGGACTCCCGCTTTCAGTGCCAGCTTTCCTTGCTACGCATGGAGCTCACCCAGTTGGTTGCTACGCGCGTTGCGGAGGCGATTCGCCCCCTCCGTGAGGAGGTGGCAAGCCTCAAGTTGTTGCTGGCACATGTTGGTGATTCTTTGGAGCCGACGGAGGCATGTTCTTCAGGTGGACATGAGCTCGCCACCGTGCAAGTTTCACTTGCACTTGGCTTCGTTGAGGAGAAGTCATCTGTGGTCGAGGAAGAATATCTCTACAGTTGTTTCTCTCCTCGTGGCAGCCCCGACCAGTCGCTGCAACCTGTTGTGTCGACTGCCTCAAAGAGCGAGGGCATAGATGAGACCTTGGCCCCGGTGTTGCAGATCACGCCAGGGCGACATGAGTTGCGTGGTGATTCTCCTGCGGTGCTTCCGTTGGCGTTATGCTCTTTTGAGACCTTGGAGGTGGCCACGACACCCCCGCCACCACAGTTGGAGCCTTGCCAGTCCCTCGCCTCTTTGGACTGTGGAGCAGTGTTGGCGCCTAGTTCTGAGGCTCTTTTTGCAAAAGAGCTTTGCGGCCTGCTCGCTAGTTTGGAGGCGGCTAGCCCTGGATATGGCAAGGACATTGACTGCGTCAGGCCTCGGAGGATTTGATCAGGAGGGTGGAGAAGTCTCTCAAGAAAGTATCTATCAGGAGCATAAGAAGGAAGAGGGCCGGTTGATTAGTTGTTGGACTATTTTTGGTTGTCATGACCGGACGTTGTGCTCTTGGGTGTCGATTCTAGTTGGTTTAGAGGTTGCATTTTTTTTTGTTGTTTTTCTCTTGTGGGTGTGCTGTTGGCATGGGCTTGCCATGTTGTTGTAGGTTTTCGCTCGGTTTTCTCCTAAAAACTGAGCAACTTCTTCTTAATTAATAGATGAGGCAAAGCTTTTGCCTCCGTTTCAAGAAAAAAAAATGATAGCTATTGTCTGCCATTTCTGGGAGTCTCCCAACAAATATTAGAGGACACTCAAACACTTCTCCACTGAAACACAAAATGCATATCTTATCCTCTGTTTTTTTTTCTCAGGTTACTAGTACTACTTATTTCTATGAATATCCTATCACACCGAAATATATCAAGTATAATTTCTTTGGGTTTCTGCAGACCATACAAGTAGCCAACCATAAATAAAGAAGACACGAATTTCAGTACCTGGATTGTAGAGCGCGCAACACCATCCCATTTGTTATAGGTACCTCGACTGTTGTCAGTCCACAATCCGTAGTCCATCCTGAAAATGAGAACGATCAACCATAAGTAAGCAAAGCAGACCTGGACGAAGAAGAGGGCAATTCAGGGTGCTACGACAGAATTACCCAACGACGAAGAATGCATATCCATCCAAGTGGTAGCTCTGCACTGTCGTGGCGTTGTTCTGGAAGATAATCTCCATGAAGCCTTTGTATGTGCCATTTATAATGGACGTGTCGACTTTCGGTAGCCTGTTCATCGGATGATTCGGAAAATCCATTTTGTACACTCCAGGGACGTTAAATAGCTGCGCAAGAACCAGCGGGGTGGACGGGGCAATGTAAGAGATCCCGTTTATGGTAGAGCGCAGTTGCCCGTCTATGAGCTCCGGCGGTCGGCTCTGCAGCAAGTACACATCGGTCACGGTAATGTCACCGTAGTGGAATGAGCCCTGCGGATTTGGGCGGGCACCGCTAGCGGTAACATTCCACCTGATCAGGATAAGAATGAGCATCATCATCCAACCAAATGAACACAAACCAAAAATGTGCTAGCAAGCATAGAGGAAGGAAGGAAGGCGTGCCTGATGGATCTTGCTTGGTTTATGGAGAATGCGGTGTCATACTGGTCATCCGGGGCGTCAGGGAGCGGACCGGAGGCCGGACCCTGGGAGTTGGAGTAATGGAGAATGGCGACGCCGGTGAGCTTATCGACGGTGCTGGCATCGACGAATCGCGCGCTGGCGACGACGTAGTAGTCGGTGCTGGCGTTCTGGTCCATGGTGACCAGGAACGAGTAGGACTGGCCGACATGGATGTCCATGTTGGTGTAGTTCTGCTGGGAGGTGTAGGAGCCCTCGGTCTCGACGAGGAGCAGGCTGTGGCCCTGGATCCTGAAATTGAGGCTGGCGGAGACGCCGACGTTGTGCACGCGCAGGCGGTAGGTCCTCCCGGGGTCGACATTGATGCGCTCGTAGACGATTCCGGGAGGGACGAGGGAGTCGTTGTGGCGGTAGGGGCCGAGCCCGTTGACGAGCACGCCGTCGGGAGCTCCGAGGGGCGCGCCGGCGTCGAGGGACCTGCGGAGGTCGCGGTGGGACCTGGCGTACCAGTCGCCGATGAAGAGGGTGAGGTCGCCGCCGTCCGGGAAGGGGAAGGGGATGGGGATGACGGCCCTGTTGTTGACGACGATCCCGCCGTACCCGCCGGCGGCGCGGTGGAGCGGGGAGGCGGAGGGGAGTAGAAGAAGCTGCCGACCTGGTCCTTGGCCTGGAAGGTGTAGGTCCAGTTCCAGCCGGGCGGGATGGGGCAGTTGGTCCCGAGCACGCCGTCCTGCCATGGCGTCCGGCGTTGCTGGAGGCCGTGGAAGGTGAGGAGGAGCGGCTCGTCGAGCGCGTTGCGGACGTTGACGACGACGTTCCAGTTGGTGGTGACGTTCAGCGGCGGGCCCGGGAACTGGCCGTTGATGGCGATGACCTTCTGGGCAACGCCGAGGGGCCGGGCGGTGAGGTAGGAGACCTCCCAGTCGAAGTAGGCGAACGGGTCCCCCGCCGACGCCGAGTAGAAGCCGGAGAGGAGGAAGAGGAGGAGGAGGAGGAGCGCCATTGTTTTGTGCTGCCAGCTGAACTGAAGACTGAAGTGGAGTAGGAGTGGGAAGCAAAGCAAGAAAGCGGAAACAGAGGAGGAAAGGGAAAGTAGCCTGAAATTGGGGACAATTTGCTTTGCCTGCTTTGTGCCTTCAGACAAAGCCCAACCCAGCCTAGCCAGGCCCTACAAAAACTAATGGCCTTCAAGGACACTAACACAAAGGACATTAACACAAAGTAGAAAATCATAGTGCCCGTAAAAAACACGTTCAAGGTCACAATATGGGGCACAGTATTTGTATTACTTTCAGTTTTACATATACTGTACCATCGGACAACAACTAGCTTACGCAGCAACAGAAATGCACTTTTCAGGTCAAGCGATTCAACACTTTTGAATTACTATTTCTACCAGCATCGTCATTACATATTACAATTTAAAACTGCAGAAAAAAGCAGCCAGCTGAACCTTCTCTCATGTCGAAACTTTGAGTCAGCCTCTTAAATCAGACTGTGGTTGGCTTCTGGTTGCCCATCCCAAACAAACTCTCAAACAATTTCGAAGCCATCGGAGGAACCGTCATAGGAACAGGGGCCATGAAATTAGCAAGCTTCTCGTGGACATTATACCTGGAAGAGAACCACGTAATAAAAGTCAAGACCAAATGCAGGGACGAAACATCAACTACTCCCAAAGTAAGTAGTAGTCTACCTTATCTTTCTGCTCTTTGAAGCCCGGCGATCAACAAGTTTTCTCTTCTTGTGCTGCTTCTTTCTTAGAGCATAAAATGCAGACTCTACAAGCATTGTTTGCATCATGGTTCATCAGTACAATTCATTCCAGGCACAAACAATACGTGCAGATGCAGAATAGTTGGATAAAATACTAACCAGATGCTCCATCACATGACTCGAGAAACTCCTTGAGAAGTTGATGGTAAAATTCAGAATCATCAACAAGTTCAGGATCACCTTCCACAGTCTTCCCCTGAATTACAATATGGGTGAAGTTTTTTTATTTTTTTGAGAAACAACATGGGTGAAGATATTAGACCAAGAAGTGCACTACCCATAGTGTCTAATTATATGAGTGCAGAATTAATGAGTGGAAATAGATAATCAAAGATACATGAATTTTTGCCTCAATGAAATAAATGAACTATACACTAGGCTACATAACAAAAACAATTAATAATAGAACAAATGAGAGACAGGCAAGCTTGAAATAATTCCAAGTAAAGAATGGAGAATTACTCATACCTCCGCGGTAACAGCAGGCTCTGCTGCACTCTGCAAAGTGAATGAAAAGGCTCCCAGATTAATCATTATAATTAGAAGTAGAAGCATGACTTGCGTACCTTCATAATAGATGCATCTAATCTAAAATACCTCTCCAAATACACCAACATCATATTTCCTCAAATACATCCTGTTAATCATCCTGCTTGGGTCTCTCATATAACCAGCAACTTGGTCACTTATGTTCTGTTCTCATACAACAGAAAAGAAGCAAAGGTTTTAGCCTATTAGAACTAGGCTTGTTCCACAATTACAAAGTACTAGAAGTAGTTAAATAACTTAAGCCAACCTGATTAAATGCGTGCAACTTTCCTTTCAGTGCAGCAGCGCCAGTTGTGACCTGTGTTTTCCTCTGCCATTTATCTATCTCGGTATTTCTGAAAGGGGTTATCCTGGAAAAATCATGATATCAATCCCTGGTTAGTTTTGTATCTGTGAAGGAAGTCAAATTAAAAAAGCGACTGCAAAATACACACAATTGCAATCTGAAAAATTCTAGAACTGACATAACAAGTTTCGTTTCCAATTCTCCTTTTTAAACAGAAATGCATTTATGTTATTTTTTGTATCCTTATTTTGTGTGTGCTAATATGGTGTAACTAATTTCTTCTCATAGAGGATGCTTGCCCGAATGCAGGTTGCCAGATTCACCAACATTAATCAGGGCAAATTAGCAACCCAGAAAAGATAGGGGCTTTTAAAGATGAAACCAAAAAAATACTGACAGAGCAAACCAAACAATTCACTAGCTCAAAGAAGAAACTACAATATTAAAAGACTAGGTAAGAGTTTAGATTATCAGTATTAAAGCACAACAAATTCAACGGATACGATGTGGTAAGCATACAAGTGTACAACTGCACAGTGATGATTAACAAAAAAAAAAAATTGCGGCTATGTAAGAACACTGCAACATACTGAAGAATATATGCCATGGTACTTCATGACAGTTTCTATTATTGCAAAAGGTTACCTTGTCTGCACTTTCTGTACTTCCAGCCACTCGTCATTTTCTCCATTTGATTCAGGTAATTTATCTGACATTAAGACGAGATTAACAAATATTTAAAGGCCTAATTCAAAATGAGAAAGAGTGGAGAGTAGTAGTACCGCTCGGAGCCTTTGCAGCCTGGTTCCTCTCCAGTAAAGCCTACAGTAAGTTGTAGAAAACACACATATTGCACAAAGTAAGAAAGTCTGGGAAATCACTGCAAGGACTACTATAGCGTTGCATAGATAGAGAAGCAAAGAGCAGGCAGCCAAACCTCCTGCAGCTCCAGCATGCAACCGAGAGTCTGTTTAGATGAATCCAGCAGCTCAGCATATGCTTCCTCTATCTCCTGATCATGACCACAGAATCTTGACTTGGTGGGATCCTGCAAGAAAACAATTGCAACAATACAATCATCTGAATGATCCTGCATTCTTGAACAGTAGCAGCAATTAAGACGAAGATGCGTGCATCGACTGAACAAAGACAGACCTTGGGAAGCTTGTTCGAAGTGGAAAACGCCTTTTGCAGCAAGAATCTCATCTCTAGGGTCTTGTCCCATAGGGCCTTCAGTTGAACAGAAATTGGAGGCAAATTAAGGTCAACAGCTTGAAAGCTTTAAAACAGTGGAGGCGAACCGGTGAAGGATAGCCATTGCACACGATCATGATGAGTCCATGTTATGTTGACCAATATAGGAGATGTAGGAAAAGGACCTTTTGGTTCTTGACGGCCTGGCCTCTCGCGACGTCGTCGTCTCGGTGCTGCTTCAAGGTCTGAAGAATGCTTCTGCGGGTGGAAGAAAGATTCTGAAGTAAACTAGCCGTGCGAAGTGAGGCATGTAGAGGGCAGGTGGGAGGGCGAGGTTACGTACTGTTGATTGGCCTGGAGGGCTTGATACTCCTGCTCGAGCTCCCCCATCTCACCGTCATCAGATTCCTCGTCGTCGTCATCTTCCTCCTGCTCGCCGTCGTCGGAATCTTGCTCGCCTTCTTCGTCGTCACCGGCGGCGCTCCTTGCGGAGAAGAAGCTGCCGTCCTCCTCGGGGTCGGAGTGGTCGTGGAGATGGAGGTCGGAGTCGCTTCCAGAGTCGGAAGAAGCGTCGGAGGGCGGCGGGGAAGGTGATGCCTTGCGGCGCTTGGATGCGAGTGGCGGCATCTCCTCCTCGTTGGTGGGTCGTCGGCGGCTAGAGGAGAGGAGCGAGAGGCGGCGGCGGGGTGGGCAGCGGAGGGGTGGGATACTGAGGAAGGCTTGGCCGGAAGGAGAGAGGCTTTGAGTAGGAGCTGGGCCTCAATGGAGAGTGAGACGGGCCTCAAGTGGTACCAGCCGTCCGGTGATTACTATTTGACGCTCCTTTGCCCGGGGAAACCTATACACCGACCAGGTCGGCAGTTACCGTACACCGCACACCCCCGCGCCCGGTATGGGTCAGCCTGGTCGGCCTATTACACGATTTTCTTTTTCTGTTTTCTGTTTTCTGGTTTCTGGTTTCTTTTTTCTGTTTCTTTTTTTCTTTCTTAAAAATTTAAAAAATGTTAAAAATGAAAAATGTTTAACTTTTTAAAAAATGTTCTGATTTGGAAATATTTAACTTGGTTTTTTTTACTTTTTAAAAAATGTTCAAATTTGAAAATCGTTCAAACTTAAAAATTGTTCAAATTTAAAAATCGTTCAAACTTAAAAATCGTTCAAACATGAAAATTGTTCAAATTTAAAAATTCTTCAAAATTAAAAATCGTTCAAAATTTAGAACTGTTCTAATTTTTTTAAATATATTTTTAAGAACATTCGTATTTTAATAATGTTCATATTTGTGAAAAAATATATTTTTCCGAAAATACTCGGATTATGGAAAATCAAAAAAAGAAACAGTAGAAAAAGAAAATGAAACGAAACAAGAAAAGAAAAACGAAAATTACCTTCTAGTGGGTCGCGGCCTAGTTAGCCACCGCAGCCACACAGGGTGTGCGGTGCGAACCACGCGCCGACCTGGTCGGCAAACAGGAGCTCCCCTTTGCCCGTGTTAGCAGCGCAACGTGTAGGTCAATCCTTAAGCGCGAGATTTGTGGGCCGGCCCAGTTCGATGGTGTTGGGAAGGAAGGAGGAGCGGAAGATGACGACCACGCTCCATTTGCCCACCTCGCCGGAGACGGGAAGACGCGGTTGGCTGCAACGTCCCCGGTGGAGGCGATGCCGGGACCTCACTGGAGACGGGGACGACACGCCGCAGAATCGTCGGTGGAGGTAAGGCCAAAAATCATAGGGGGTACAGGTGCAGGGCTCGTCGGAGATCTTAGGGGAGGGTGGGGAGCTCAGCTAGGGGCCGGCGGGAGTAGTGCGGGTGAGAGCTCGCCGGAATTGGGGGAGGTTTAGATGGAAGGCTTTGTGTATGCTGCTGACATTGTTCAGAGTTGTCACAAAGTCGCGGCACCGCTGCTGTTTTTAAGTTGGACTTCCGCAAGGCTTTCGACTCCATCAGCTGGGACGCCCTGGATCGCATCCTCCTCACCAAAGGGTTTCCGGAGCTCTGGCGGTCCTGGATCAAAATGTTAAACCACACGAGCCAGACTGCGGTCCTCCTTAATGGCGTGTCCGGCAGATGGATCCAATGCCGCCGCGGCCTGCGGCAAGGTGACCCTCTTTCCCCCTTCATGTTCAACATCATCGTTGACGTCCTGCAGCAAATGATCCTCCAGGCCTCCAGGGAAGGCCTCCTCCTACACCCCCTCGTTGACGACCTCCCCTGCTCGGTCCTCCAGTACGCTGACGATACCCTCATCATTATCCGGGCCATCCCAGAGCACGTCGTCAATCTTAAAAAGGTCCTTGATGATTTCTCTGCGGCCACTGGCCTCGCCATCAACTTCCACAAAAGTACCTTTGTTCCCATCGCCACAAATCAGGCTATGGCCCTCTCCATGGCCAACGCCTTCGGATGTGCTGTCTCCTCTTTCCACCAGACGTATCTGGGGCTCCCCCTCTCTATTTACAAGCTCTGTCCTTCTGACTTTGCCCCCATAATCCACAAGAGTGACATGCGCTTATCGGGTTGGCGCGATCGGTGCCTCCCCATTGGGGGACGCCTGATCCTCGTTAACTCCGTCCTCACAGCCATGCTCGCCCATACTATGGCTGTCGGGCTCCTTCCTGCTGGGGTCGTTGAGGCCATTGACAAACGGCGCATGGCCTTCCTCTGGACCGGGGAGGAAACTTGCCATGGTTGAAACTGCAAAGTCGCCTGGACGGACGTCTGCGCCCCAAAAAACCTTGGGGGGCTTGGCATCCTCTCCATCCAATCTCAAAACTGCGCCCTCTTAACAAAATTCCTCACAAAGCTCCACTCCGACACCTCCGCCCCCTGGGTTGACTGGTTCCGCCGTCGTTACGGCTGGAATGGCTCCAGGGACCTCGGGGACACGCACCACCTTGACACCCATGTTTGGAAGGACATTGCCGCTGGTCTTGCGGTCTTCCGTTCCATTACCAAGGTCTATGTTGGCAATGGCACCTCGACAGCCTTCTGGACCGACCATTGGACTGGCGACGCCACCCTGCAGGACCGCTTCCCCGACCTCTACTCCCATTCCACTTGTATAAACATTAATGTTGCCGCGGCTCTGACGTCCGACTTCCGTGGTACTCTTGGACCGCGCCTCTCGCTAGCCGCGGAGACCGACCTCTGTACCCTTGCAAATGAGCTCACCTCTATGGTCCTGCATCACGACTCCCCGGGTAACCGATGTGACCGCCTCACTAACAAAAAGCTCTCGAACAAAAGTGTCTATGCTAATTCTTTCAGGCATATGCAGATTGATGAGGTTGCTGAAAAGGTTTGGAGGAGTGTTGCCCCTTTAAAGTGCAAAGTTTTTGGCTGGCTTTCCCGGAAGAAGCATCTCCCAACCAATGAACGCCGGTTTCGCCATCGTCTCAGCACCACCACTACCTGCCTCTCCTGCTCCCAAGATGAAGATACTGACCACATGTTGCTGCTCTGCCCCCGTGCCCGGAAAGTCTGGAGTTTCTTCTTTCCAGACTTCAACACTGGGGGGCCCTCCAACATCGCCGACCTCTGGACCATGCGATGCAGGGATTTCGAAGAAACAACAATTGTCACTGCAATTGCCTGGAACATCTAGAAGAGAAGAAACGCCAGGATTTGAGGAGGGCGGGGTGCCAAGGCGGCGAAAGCAGCGGTGGGCGTAGGAGGTTGCGGCCGGTGGTTGGGCGGGGGAATCAGGGGCCGGTGGTAGCTCGACTGAGGCCATGATACGTCTCCAACGTATCTATAATTTCTTATGTTCCATGCTAGTTTTATGCCAATAGCTACATGTTATATGCACTTTATATCATATTATGGCATTTATTGGACTAACCTATTAACAAGATGCCACAGAGTGCCGGCTTACGTTTATTATGTCCGTTTATTGCGTAAAAGGCCCAAAAACCAAAGTGCTCGGAAAAATCCGGAAAAATTACAGAAATTCTATTTCGCCGGAAGACCCACGGAGCCGAAGGGCCGAGCCGGAGGAGGCCCACGACCTCCCTCCCCATCCACCGGCGCGGCCGGAGAGGGCGGCGCCGCCCTATGGGGTGGGCCCCTCGGGCACCCCCTCGCACCGCCCTTTCGCCTATATTAAGATCCTGCCCTGAAAACCCTAAAGAGATCGACGATTTCTCCAGAAGAGTTCCGTAGCTCCGCCGCCACCAAAACCCCTAATTCGGGGAGACAAAAGTCTCTGTTTCGGCACCCTGCCGGGACGGGGAATTGCCCCCGGAGCCATCTCCATCGACTCCATCGCCATCTTCATCGCTGTTGTTATCTCCCATGATGAGGAGGGAGTAATTCTCCCCCGAGGCTGAGGGCTCTACCGGTAGCTATGTGGTTCATCTCTCTCTCCCATGGTGTGATCTTTATGTGATCATGAGCTTTGTAATCTAGTTGAATATGTAGATGTTACTCTTGTCTATTATGCACTCTAGAGGTTACTTTAATATGAACTCCGGAGTCACTCTCCATGGTGTGATGGTGACAGTGTGCGCATCGTGTGTGATTCCTTTATGACGTTGTGGAGCTTGTTTACTCCGGCTTGAGGTGTGCTTTTGCAGCCCTACACAATGAATGGTGTTTGTTATCCAACAAGAGAGTGTTTGAGAGTAGCATTTATTTATTCAATTATGTGATCATTGTTGAGAGTGTCCACTAGTGAAAGTATGATCCCTAGGCCTTGTTTCTAAGCATTGAAACACCGTTTCCAACAAGTTCTGATACATGTTCGCTTGCTGCCATTTTTATTTCAGATTGAAATTACTACTTATAATCATCCATATTACTTGTATTTCATTATCTCTTCGCCGAACTAGTGCACCTATACATCTGACAAGTGTATTAGGTGTGTTGGGGACACAAGAGACTTCTTGTATCTTAATTGCAGGGTTGCTTGAGAGGGATATCTTTGACCTCTACCTCCCTGAGTTCGATAAACCTTGGGTGATTCACTTAAGGGAAACTTGCTGATGTTCTACGAACCTCTGCTCTTGGAGGCCCAACACTGTCTACAGGAATAGAAGCGTGCGTAGACATCAAGCTATTTTCTAGCGCCGTTGCCGGGGAGGTAATGTAAAAGGTATTCACATCCTCCGACTACTAAGCTATTTTCTGGCGCCGTTGCCGGGGAGGTAAGGTAAAAGGTATTCACATCCTCCGACTACTAAGCTATTTCCTAGCACTGTTGCCGGTGTGTGAGTGCTCGAAGCTATTTCCTTTAGATTCTGCAATTATATCTTTTTGTTTCTTGTTTTTATTTCACTAGTTAGGCTTAATGGAAAACAACAACAAAATTAGAGATCTTTATGAAATTTATATTGAATTAGGACATGATGCTTTTGAAGAGAAAATTAAAAAACCTATGGAAGTTTGTCTGCATAATAGTGGTAGTAATGTTATTAGTATAATTTTTTTGGACACCATTATTTTTAATGCTATGAAAAAACCCAAGCTTGGGGAAGCTAGTTTATATAAAAATAATCTTTTTTGCTCCTCGAGCTTTGGATGAAGTATTTTGCCTTGATAATGCTTTGTCTCCAATATGTGGTAATTCGAATGATGCTTGTGATATTTTCAGTCCATCTACTATTGAGGATAAAATTCATTATGATTATTCTATGCCTCCAATTTATGATGATTATAATGATGGATGTGATAGTTTTACTCCCACTATTACTAATAAAATTGATTATGCTTGTGTGGAGAGTAATGATACTTTTATGCATGTGGATCATGATAAGAATGCTTTATGCGATAGCTATATTGCTGAGTTTATCAATGATATCACTGAAAATTATTATGAGAGAGGGAGACATGGTTTTATATATCTCAATAATATTAAGTCACCTCTCTTTTTGTTGAAAATTTTGAAGTTGCACTTGCTTTGTCTTTCTATGATAGTAGCTTCATGCTTCAATAATTTGTTTTCTTACAAGATTCGTTTGCATATAAAGTGGGTTAGATTTAAATGTGTTTGGTATTTGCTTTTTGATGCTCTCTTATATTCAACTCTCATCTTTATAAGAGCATCATGAGAATTATCATGCCTAGCTAAAAGGCTTTAAAGAAAAGCGCTCTTGGGAGACAACCCATTGTTTTATTTCTGCAATTTTTGTTTTATATTTGAGTCAAGGTGCTTGTTACTACTGTAGCAATACCTTTGTATCTTTATTTTGTTGCTTGTTGTGCCAAGTAAAGTCTTTGATAGAAAGTTGATACTAGATTTGGATTTCTGCGCAGAAACAGATTTTTACCTGTCACGAATTTGAGCTTTTCTCTCTGTAGAAAAATCTTAAAATTCTGAAAAAATTCATGAGTAATTCTCAGATATGTACGCAACTTTCATTCAACTGGAGCTTTTCCATCTGAGCATGTTAGGTGCCTCGAAAAAATTCATCTTTACGGACTGTTCTGTTTTGACAGATTCTGCCTTTTATTTCGCATTGCCTCTTTTACTGTGTTTGAGTGGGTTTCTTTGGTCCATTAAATTTCAGTTTCCTTGGGTAATGTCCAGAAGTGTTGGGAATGATTGTGTCCTTGCTGAACATGTGAATTTTTGATTATGCACTAACCCTCTAATGAGATTGCTTTGAGTTTGGTGTGAAGGAAGTTTTCAAGGATCAAGAGAGGAGGATGATATAATATGATCAAGAAGAGTGAAAAGTCTAAGCTTGGGGATGCCCCCGTGGTTCATCCCTGCATATTTCGAGAAGACTCAAGCGTCTAAGCTTGGGGATGCCCAAGGCATCCCCTTGTTCATCAACAACTTATCAGGTCGCCTCTAGTGAAACTATATTTTAATTCCGTCACATCTTATGTGCTTTATTTGGAGCGTCTGTGTGCTTTTATTTTTGTTTTGTTATTTTCATTCTCTGAATAAATCGGATCCTAACATGCTTGTGTGGGAGAGAGACACGCTCCGCTTTTACATTTGAACACTTGTGTTCTTCGTTTTACTTTTAATGTTCATGGCAAAAGCTGAAAGCCGCTGCACTTATTGCTATTTGGTTGGAAACAGAAAATGCTTCATGTGGTAATTGGTATATTGTCTTGAATAATTTGATACTTGGTGTAAGAACATGTCCATTGCCCCATGTGTGGTTTTGGTAATTGATGACAATCCCTATGGACTAACGGTTGCATTGAGAATCAATCTTAGGTCAAGTCCATAGCCATGTGTTGGACTCAAGGTTGCAAGGTGGAGAAGACGGAGTACAATGACGAAGACGGTGTCGAAGAGAGACGAAGACCGTGTTGAAGATGAAGAGAGATGAAGACGGCGTAGAAGATGGATGAAGACGGTGGCGTGCATACAAGATTGAAGAAGATGGTGGAGTGTACGTTGGAGGAAGACGGTGGCATGTACAAGGTTGAAGAGGATGAAGACGGAGCTTGCCGACTCAAGAGGAACGCGCAAGGATAAGGTAGGTGCTCGATAGGATAGTGGGTCGCATCATCGGAGAGAGGTCAAACCTTGCATGCATTGCATCATGTTTCTTGGTTGTTCTTGGTTCTTATCCATGAGATGAGTTATAGCTTGTGTTCATTCTCATGACAAGCTCTAGCTCATCGGAAACGGATTTTTTATTGGGCCGGGCGGTATTACCGCGGGCGGTACCGGCCAAAGTACCGCACGCGCGTTTTTACTTACTGGACTTGAAGCGGTACCAGGCCTGTATCTGCCCTGTAGTACCGTAACCCAATTACGGTACCAGGCCGGTACCGGGCCCGGTACTACCGGCCCGTTATTTTTCTTTTTCCTGTTTCTTCTTCCCAGCCCGGCCACCATCCTCTCCCAGCTGCACCTCTCTCTCCTTGGGCCGCTGCTGCCCCCGCCGGCCCACCACCGCGCGCCGCACCTCAGCCCAGCCCCGCTCCCGCACCAAGCCACCGCATGCGCTCGCTCCCGCGTTGCTCGCTCCAGGCGTTGACCGCCTCGTCGATCGGGCCGCTCCCGCCCGCGCCCGTACGACCTGGGGATTCCCCCCGCGCGGGAGAGGCTCCATCCGGCCCCACGCGCTGCTCCCGCTCGCCGCATGTTGCATGCACCGCTGATGGTGCTGCCTACTCTACTCTGCTCTGCGCGCCGCCGCACCACCGCATGCTGCGCTGCTTTTTCTCCCTCTCTCTCTTCTGTTTTTCTCAGATCAGAACACAAGCGGTAGTACCGCTCCACGCAGCGGTACTATCGGTTTGGCCCATTTTTCAGCCTGTTTTCTCGCGCTAGCCGCGCGCGAGCGGTAGTACCGCTTCGACAAGCGGTAGTACCGCTTTGGGTGCGGATCCGACCTTTTTCAGCCCCAACGATCATATTTCGGGCC
>NC_061508.1:56427589-56468997 GCF_022539505.1 Lolium rigidum
TGAGAAGTTGTGCATCTGTTAAAAAATGGGGCTATGATTCGAAAATTTGTCATGCATAGTTCTTGTGTGTTATCACCAGAATTTGACCGGATCAGAGGTGGGCCGTAATTAAAGATGGGCTTGAAGAATATACACGGAAGATATACATGAATCGGCCTTGTACACGAAGTTTGGGCTAGTTTGCCCGTGTATCTGTAAATATAGTAGGATACGTGTCGGTTAGGTAGAATTTGGCTCGTACACGGTTGGGATTATTCCCACGTTAGAAAGTCTACGGACTATAAATATGTATCTAGGGTTATTGAGAGAAACAACAATCACGTTCACCACAAACCAATCTAGGCGCATCGCCAACCCCTTGTTTCGAGGGTTTCTTCCGGGTAAGCATCATGCTGCCTAGATCGCATCTTGCGATCTAGGCAGTACACGTTTATTCGTTGTTCATGCGTTGCTCGTGTTGAAGCCTTGTTGATGGCGAGCAACGTAGTTATCATAGATGTGTTAGGGTTAGCATTGTTTTACCGTGTTATATGCTTTTATCCATGCAACCCTTAGACATCTAACCGCCTTTACACCTATCTTAGGTGTAAGGGCGGCACCTTGCTTGGTCCGTGTTTAGTAGATCCGATCCGTTATGATTGCTCCTTGTTCTTCAAGGATTAGTTTAATATCTACATAGTTAGGCATTGCAAACGGGTTGAAGGATCTAGTAGCACGTGGGGTGTAGTTTGCTAGCCCTAGATAAGATGTTCCGGGGATCAACTTCATGTTGGTTTTTAGGCCTTATCTAGGGTTGGTTTATTATCACCTTACGTGGCTGCCAGGCTCAATCACGTGTAGGATGTTCCGATTATGTGGTGAAAACCCTAAATCGTCGTAGGTCGTTTTAGCTTTATATTGATCAAGCGAGGACCACCATGTGATCGTAGACCTCATACGAATCATGGATGGATCGGCTCCTTGAGCCGATTCACAGGGAAACCTGAGAGCCGATCGAGGCTCGCATTTAATGTTTACGTGTATGCCATGCAGGAAACTAAGCGAAGCAAATCCATCACCTTCCTGACCAGGTATAGGTCAGGTGGCACGCCCTTGCACCAGCATCGGGACGTGCGTGCAGAGGCTTTGCGGGCCGTCGCTCGAGGGACCAGGGCCAGCCGCAGTTCTGGGAGCCTCCCGGCTCTACGTGTTGCCCGTCGCTACTCGCCGGTGGGTTTCGGACGCCAATACATTCTGGCACGCCCGGTGGGATAGTCTTCAACGTCAACGGCATCATCATCCGAATCTGAGATAGCGGAAGGTCCTCCAGTCACGTACGAGGATCTGACCGAGGAGCTCAAGAAGAAGTATGACGATGTCAAAGCTATCTTCGAAGCCGACCTCATCGGCTCTTTCCAGAGGACCCGCTCACACGGCATCAGGTGGAAAGGGTTCTCACCTGAAGGCGCGCTCGATGGAGTGGACCTGTCTACCCCTTCAGAAGAACGCACCAGGTCTCTGCGTCAGGAGGTTAATCACATGGTAGCTCATTCGCTACACCGCCATTCTGAGAGCCTGGTGAACGCTTTGGAGCGTGTCGCGCTTCGGGTGATACAGGAAATCATGAGGCATCAGTACTCCCCGTCAGGACCTGCTCTAGGGACTCACCAAGGCGAGATACCACTCCAGACCCGACCACCGCTGCCGTTCACGCTGGCAGCACCAGAAGTGCCGAGTTCACCGGCATTCATCGTCTACAAGATCGGTGGCGATCCTAGCGACTACCAGTTCTTGTATGATGGAAGAGCAGTTCCACATGCAGTATCACTCAGAGGCTTCCGAGGCTGGCATTGCCGATCTAGCACAAGTACGGCAGAAGCGCGAGAAACAGTTTCAGAATACATCCAGCGCTTCAGGGCCATCAGGAACCGATGCTTTTCGGCTCGTTTGACTGAAAAAGAAGCAGTCGAGTTGGCGGTGGTGGGTCTCGCATCGCCGATCAAGGATATGGCTTCCCAAGCAGACTACCCTTCACTGGCGCATATGGTTCAGAAACTGTCATTATATGAACAGCGCCACCCAGAGTTGTACCAGGACAAATTCAAGCGTGCAGTAGTCCTGGTTGAGACAGATGAAGATGAAGGCTCTGCTGGGGATCAAGAGGTAGCAGTGGCTGAATGGACTCGGGGGGCAAGCCCCGTGTCCTGCAAGTGGGTTAAGCCACAAGGTCCTCCAAGAGGGTTTGACTTCGATGTGACCAAAGCTGAGCAAATTTTCGACCTCTTACTCAAGGAGAAGCAGCTAAAGTTACCCGAAGGCCACAAATTCCCTACGGTGCAAGAGCTCAACGGCAAGCCATACTGCAAGTGGCACAACACGTTAACCCATACCACCAACGACTGCAGGGTGTGGCGTCAGCAGATCCAAATGGCGATAGAACAAGGGCGTCTAATTTTCAGCCAGTACGCCATGAAAGTTGACACACACCCCTTTCCCGCCGTTAACATGGTGGAGTACGCTTACCCCGGGAGGTGCCAGACAGGTTTTTCGTTCAGCATTAACATGGTAGGACCTGCGCACCACTACGGTAAGGACGAGAGAGGAGGGCAGCCGCTCTCGTGGCAAGGACAAAGAGGAAGCCGCTCCACGCGATCGGCTCCGACACGATGGCAAGCGCTACATCACGAGAGGAGAAGTGAAGAATGTGCGATATCAACGACCTCTCTCTGACCATCTCCTCAACAAATATGTGAGTCAGTACGACCAGCGCCGGCGATACAGCGACGACGACGAAAGAGATCGTCTGGCTAGCAGGGATGCCAGGAGATATCGTCGGCATGATCGCGACGAGGAGAGATATGAGCGCCATGCCAAGGAAAAATCAAGAGAGCAGGACGACGTGGACAAACACTGGGATTGTCCTTTCTTCAAGCATTGCTGGGATTCAGGGATGAGTCGATTGCATACAATCGGCAACTGCCCAGAATGTAGACAGAAGAAGAAGGGCACAGGAGACGTGTCAGTGTTCAAGCGTCTAGGACCTCTCCCATCTTGGAACAAGCAAGCTGAGTCCTCTCGGGTGGAAGATCTCGAGGAGTTAGAAGATGACGATGCAGAAGAAGAAGATAGATACCACCGGCCAAGGTGGTGCCCTGATGGACTCAGCCGTTCCCAAAAGCGTAGGGTTCAGCGATTACGTGGCTTGGAGGAAGCCGAAAGGTTATACCTGCACACGTTAAGGAAGGCGCGGCCTGATCTAGCCGCGAAAATTCAGCGAACTCTGGACGAAGAGGGTCGACCACAAAAGAAAGAGTGGCGCCCCAAGCAGAAGAAAGCCGATGATGAGACATCGGCTGGCACAAACATGGTGTTCATCCTTCCAGCGGAGTTTTGTGCTCCTGGAACAGAAGGGGCATCTGTGGCACAACTTGACTGCGGCCCAAGGCCGGTTATCTTTGAGAAACCACGAGAAAGAAGTTACAGACACCTGAAGGCCCTGTACTTACGAGGTTATATCAATGGGCAGCCTGTCAACAAGATGCTGGTGGACACCGGAGCGGCAGTCAACATCATGCCATACTCCATGCTACGTCGGTTGGGACGCTCTAGCTCGGATCTGATCAAGACCAACGTCACATTGAGCGATTTCAACGGCCAAGCATCAGAAGCACAAGGTGTTCTGAACGTGGATCTGACCGTAGGAAGGAAGACCATCCCTACGACGTTCTTCATTGTCAATAGCAAGAGCACCTACGCTGTCCTGCTAGGGAGAGATTGGATCCACGCCAACTGCTGCATTCCATCCACGATGCATCAATGCTTAATACAGTGGGATGGAGATGAAGTAGAGATCGTCCACGCAGATGACTCAGCCGAAATTTCAACGGCTGGCATGAACGTTTGGGAGACGGCAGGCCAAGAGCCACTCTCCGGCATCACTTTAGTCGACTGTGATCGCATCGACGTAACAAAAAATGGGGTGAGGCAGGTCTTATCCACCGGCCTGACCGTGTAACAAGAGCAAAAGTTATGGATGTACGTGGCAAGGCCGATCCTTGTGATCGGCCCCAAAAAATAAAAAGTGATGATCTTGTCTCAGGCATGCCACGTAGTCGTAGTGACGCACGAACAAGATGTAAACCTTCATTGAGAAATGCAATCAAAATGGGGGCCGATTCAAGCAATCGGCCCATATTATTATCCTCGCCATGCGTTTTGCCTGTGTTCAGCGTTGATCTAACAGGTGACGGAAAGCTAGGGTATGGGTTTACATCAGCTGATGAACTAGAAGAAGTCAATATTGGTCATGATAGAGCCGATGTTCAGATGTAGTTCTTCGAAGGACGGCAGAGCCGATATCTGCAGTAACCTGATAGATTCGGCTCGGGGGGCACCTAATCAGACGAACATGTGCGATACATGTGGACAATGAAATATGGGTGGCCAATCGAAAAATCGGCCAGTAAAAAAAAATGTACATGCGAGTCACAGCCGATGCACAGACGTCGACTTGAGAAAATATCCGAAGACAACAGTATACAAGTACAGCCGATGCAAAGACATCGACTTCAGAATATAAAAAGCCGATGCACAGCCATCGACTCTAGAGGTACAAGTTCAGCAAAACATGTATCAGTTTACACAGAGAGGCTCTACTGAAGAAACGCGTTGAGGGCATGAAGGGCGTCAGCACGGATACGATCAGAGCACGGAAACATCGTCCTCGTCTTTGCCCGTCACCAGCTGACTGCTCAGGGCACGAATTTCAGCCAGATCGGTCTTCAGATCGGCTGTGAGGCCTTTTGCTTCCTCTTGAGAGCGGGCAATAAGGGCTTTCTTGTCTTGGATAAGCTGCTTGGTTACCATGACCCTCTCTTCAAGGTTCTCCAGTTCCTTACGCAGGGATTCGAGTTCGGCACTGTTGGCGGAGGTGTTAGTTTTGGCGTCCAAGGCGGCCTTTTTCTCGTTGAGCCGTTGACACTTGTCTGCAATATCAGCTCTCAACGGTAGCTGGGCGTGGCGAAGGTTAATTCTTTGACGAGCCGACTGCACCCTTGGCCTGAAAACCGACAGAGTCACAGCTGGCCAAAGCTTCACCTGCAGTGTCACCGGGAGATGGGGCTGGATGTCTTCGAGGATGCCCTTGATTTCCTCGGGGTTTTCAACCAGGGTCTCAACTGAGGAGGAGAGCAGAGCCTTGAGACGCTGGAGTGGACCATGGGCCGTGCTAGGACTTGGCTCTTCACCTGCCTTGGAAGTAGCTGGTTCGATGGATTCAGGGTCGAACGTCAGCAAGCTTGAGAGATCACAACCCTGACATGACGAACAAGAACAGCATTAGTATACAGCAAAGAAAAGGGTAGAGCCAAGGGAGTGGAGTGTACCTCTCCCAAAGTAGGAGGAACAGCCGATGTTGTGATAATCGGCTTTTCCGTGGACTTGGCTAGGTTAGCCACTTGGTCAGCCCCGCTCATTGAGGTTGCTAGGTCTAGCGTGGCGGATGGCATCAGTACCTCTTCAACATCCCCACTAGAGGTCTCATTAGTCTGCAAAAGAAATGGTGAGCCGATCCGAGTAGCAATGGGACGGCGTGAAGTATGAACCAGTGAAGTAATTACATTTGAAACCTCCTGGCTTGGCGAGGAAACTCGTGGGTCTTTGCGAGCCCTCTTGACGCATCGGCGCTTCACGCGTGACCCTGTTTTGATCGGAGCTTGAGAAGCAGCAGGTTCGGGAGTCGACCTTTTCTTAGAAGCCGACGCTGGCGAGTCCGTCTGGCTCTGTGTGGTGGATCTCCCGGAGTTGTCCGGGCTCGAGTCCCTTCGGCTGGACTGTGCCTCCCCGCTGGAATTCTCTTCGGTGGAGGTCTGTAAAAGAGAAGTACAAGCATGTTGCAAAAGCCTGGGAGGAAAGATAAAATTAGTCAAGGCACAAATCAGCTTACGTGCAAGCTTTCTTGGGCAAGAATAGGGGCCTTGCGCTTGAGGGGCTTCTTGGCAGCTACTTTCCTCACTGCCTTCCTCGCCTGGATTGAGGCTCGGGGGGCAACTGGCCCCGAGGATGCTTTACTCTTGGGAGCCGATTTCGGCGAAATCGGCAGGCTCTGCATTATGACCTTCTTCAGTGGTGGCGAGTTCTGGCAGAAGAGAACCACAGGGGCTGGTGGAAGGAATGTGAAAGGGGAGCCATCGGCTTGCATGGGTTCTGGGCCGTCTTGCCGCTGCAAAGGAATAGAGCCAGGTTACAGACAATCATCATGAGCCATTGCAAGAAATTTATAAGTAATGGTACCTGGTCTGCAGGAACATCGTAGTCGGCGTCAAGTTGCTTCAGCAACGGTCCTAGAGCTTTCCTGAAGGCGTGGGTCTTCCACATGGACCACCAAGTCTCAAAACCATCGGTAGTGGTGGTGAAACGGAGGTTGTGAGGAATTGGAATGGCCACAGCATCAAAGAAGGTATAGCACCTTTGGCCAGTGAGGATGTCAGGCAGTTCGGCTACGCTTGTCTGTCAGGTGGTGGAGAAAGAAGTGTGGGGGCACTTGCCCGAGACCAAACTGCCGGGCTACTACCACCGGTTGGTAAGACTCATAACCAGGCTTGATGATCCTGTTTGAGGTACTCATGCCAACTGGGAGAAAGCAAGGACGGATCATGATAGAGTACAAGTGCCGAGTGCTGGGGTCATCGGCAAAGCTATCCAATCTAAAGGAGACTGGATTCTCAAAGTTCTCAGACTCAGTATAAGGAAAGAACAGGGGGTTGTCCAAGCCTTGGAAGAAAACCCTGAACCACTTTGACGCTTCTTTAGGGATCAGCCTGCTGCCTGGGAGGCTATACAGAGCTTGGCCGTAGCTAGTGCATCGGATCTCCTTCCCATCAGCATCTGGGAAGGTGTAGGTGGTCAAAGGTGGAAAGTTTGGGATCTGGTTCTGAAAGTACAACTGGGCCCATAACTGAATGAACCACCAGGGGCCTCCTGTTTTAACTGTCTTTTGGGAGAACAGTTTGACAGACATCAGTTGGAGAGATCGATAGACCTCTCCAAGGAACAGTTTACCAATGCCAAGTTGTGTGCCTTTGGCGAGTTCATAGGCCAGGGAAAGGTAATTCTTGGTTGGGGCGAGTGATGGGCCACAGAATATGAAGTGCTCCAACCAGAAGTTCAAGAAGGCCGTGTGTTCTCTCTCTGTCACAGGGCCTTTGGTTTTCATATAACGTTTGAGGTAGGCACCCCAGCTGGTACACTCTTTTTTGGAGGAAAGGGTGAAAGGGACCTTTGGCAGCTTAAAGGCAGAGGGGCTTGAGGATGCAATGTCTAGGCCTGTGATCATGGCCACGTCCAGCAGAGTTGGTGTCATGGGGCCATGGCCGAACATGAAGCAATTCAGTGCATCAGACCAAAAGTAGCCGATGGTTTTCAGAATGTTCTCATTCTTTTCAAGAGGAGACAATGATAATGACAAAGCATCGGCTATCCCTATCGTTTCCCAGGTGGCATAATGGGTTTTAGACACTCTACTGTACCATGCCACCCAACCCTCAGGAGGATTAGGCCAGGCTCGCAGGCAGTCGGCCCAGGAAGTTAGATCTAAATTCTGGTTCACGAAGGGGATTCTATTGACCTCACACGAGATTAAGTTAGCGGGACTCTCAGAAGAACGGGGGCCAAGACACATAGAATTTGGGAGAGAAGGATGCGGCAGCAGGATGTCTGAAATCTAAAATTAATAACAAAATAGGGCATTAATTCAGGTGATTGCTGTTAATCCTAACATTTACTCGGATGGCGAGGGGCGGTTAAGGATTACCTTCAGACCGGAGACCATGGCGTTGGCGCTGGATGATTCCGCCATTGGACGCGCTGTGGAGTTGGAATGGCGCGGTTGAGATCTGAGATTCGTGTGGCTGTGAGTTGGATCTGCTCGGGCGGCGATTTGGGATCTGAGTTTGCTTTCTCAGACGGAGGTCGCAGGTTACCGTTTGAAGGGGCAACTGGGTTGGCCTTTCTCGCGTTTTATGGTAGAGGCCGATGCGATGCCATCGGCTCTTTTGGGGGATTGTTTGACTTTGACTATCGGCAAAATTAACTGGAAGCACTTCTTCATTAATAAGAGGGTTTTTACAATGAAGAGCCGATTGCTCAGAAAAGGAAGAACAAAAGAAGAGCCGATTGCTCGAGTACTACTAGTCCTATACTACTAATCTTTGCTGGCCTCGTCGTCGGCATCGTAACTGCCGTCGGCGCTACTTCCAGAAATTTCCTCGTCGCTGCTGCCCCAGCCCTCGGCCGGAGCTTCTTCCTCCTCGTCATCATCGTCGTAGTCACTGTCCGCCCAAGCGCGGAAGCGCTTTGCCGGCGGATACCCGGCGGAGGAGGAGGAGTCGTCTTCCTCCTCTTCCTCCTCTTCCTCCTCTTCCTCCTCTTCTTCTTCTTCCTCTTCCTCATCGGAGGAGGTGAAGCGTGCCCAGGAGTGGAGGTCGTCCTCACTCTCGCTCTCCAGTTCCCCGTCGATAAGGAACTGGAGGTCTTCCTCCCCATCGGTCAGGGGCAAGTCGCCATCTGACCCGACGAGGGCCTCGGGTGGGTCATCTGGCACGTAGTCAAAGTCCCACTCTTGCTCTGACATCGGCTCGCTCGAGGAAGAGGATTGGAAGGAGAGAGCCGATGAAGCAGAGGAGGAGGATGAGTCCATGGTGGAGGAGGGTTTTTTCGATGGCCAGAGCAGAGCAAGGGGATGAAGAGGTGAACTGTGCGGCGTGGTTAAATAAATGGGACGTAGTGGAAATTTAATGCCATGGCGGTTTTTGAGGAGGCGATGCCAAAACGCTGTCAAATCTTGCAGAGAAGTTGAGAAGGCAGGGCATCATGATGAAGAATACTGCGACGGTTCTGCTCTGCCACGACATGACCTGACGAAGAAAAAGCAGAGTGGTTTTGGAATTATCATTTCCAAAACCAGGGGGGCATGTGTTATCACCAGAATTTGACCGGATCAGAGGTGGGCCGTAATTAAAGATGGGCTTGAAGAATATACACGGAAGATATACATGAATCGGCCTTGTACACGAAGTTTGGGCTAGTTTGCCCGTGTATCTGTAAATATAGTAGGATACGTGTCGGTTAGGTAGAATTTGGCTCGTACACGGTTGGGATTATTCCCACGTTAGAAAGTCTACGGACTATAAATATGTATCTAGGGTTATTGAGAGAAACAACAATCACGTTCACCACAAACCAATCTAGACGCATCGCCAACCCCTTGTTTCGAGGGTTTCTTTCGGGTAAGCATCATGCTGCCTAGATCGGCGATCTAGGCAGTACACGTTTATTCGTTGTTCATGCGTTGCTCGTGCTGAAGCCTTGTTGATGGCGAGCAACGTAGTTATCATAGATGTGTTAGGGTTAGCATTGTTTTACCGTGTTATATGCTTTTATCCATGCAACCCTTAGACATCTAACCGCCTTTACACCTATCTTAGGTGTAAGGGCGGCACCTTGCTTGGTCCGTGTTTAGTAGATCCGATCCGTTATGATTGCTCCTTGTTCTTCAAGGATTAGTTTAATATCTACATAGTTAGGCATTGCAAATGGGTTGAAGGATCCAGTAGCACGTGGGGTGTAGTTTGCTAGCCCTAGATAAGATGTTCCGGGGATCAACTTCATGTTGGTTTTTAAGCCTTATCTAGGGTTGGTTTATTATCACCTTACGTGGCTGCCAGGCTCAATCACGTGTAGGATGTTCCGATTATGTGGTGAAAACCCTAAATCGTCGTAGGTCGTTTTAGCTTTATATTGATCAAGCAGGACCACCATGTGATCGTAGACCTCATACGAATCATGGATGGATCGGCTCCTTGAGCCGATTCACAGGGAAACCTGAGAGCCGATCGAGGCTCGCATTTAATGTTTACGTGTATGCCATGCAGAAAACTAAGCGAAGCAAATCCATCACCTTCCTGACCAGGTATAGGTCAGGTGGCACGCCCTTGCACCAGCATCGGGACGTGCGTGCAGAGGCTTTGCGGGCCGTCGCTCGAGGGACCAGGGCCAGCCGCAGTTCTGGGAGCCTCCCGGCTCTACGTGTTGCCCGTCGCTACTCGCCAGTGGGTTTCGGACGCCAATATTGTGGTAACCATGCTCACATGTGGCAAGATCGAAGCAAGGCGATGTCCAACATGCATTGTGCCAAAATATATAAAGAAGGATTCTTCTCTCAACAATATTGGTATGCCATGACGTTTGTTATTTTTCTAGACAGATGTAGTACAAGAAAAATGGTGACTTCATGCATGCTTTATTTTCCAGTTTTTGAATATGTTCGAATCATATTTGGCTTGATTTCAAATTTAGGTAAAAACTTCTTGGCACTCGACTTGTGTGCTACTATACTTGGATGCAACACACATTTTTGTTGACCATTGTTGTGGGATTCAACATCTTCAAGGCACACCCAATTTTTTCCCATTTTTTATTTGTAATTAGTTTGCTTGTGGCGATCACCATTCAAATTTGAACTTAAATGGATTAAAAACAATCCAGTATATGGTTTCATGCTAAGTTAATTTGACAAACCTTCGAAATGGCGATCCTACCACGTGCGACCTACCCGTGAATTTTAGATTTTTCGCAGTGTGTATGCACACTGCACACATTAGCGAATAAAAAACACCTATTTTGACCCTTTGGCCACTAATAAAAATAAATAAGACATTTATGTGTGGCAAACCAACAATCTCTACTTCGCAAAATTGCACATATCTGCAAAAATGGGGCCATGATCCAAAAGTTTACCGTGGTTTTCGTAGTAACCAATTAAGCTCACATATGGGAAGAAACTAGCGAGGCGGACTCCAACATATATGGTTTCAAAATATGTGAAAGATTTTTGTCAAGTTTGAAATGGATATTGCATGAAGCATGCTCGAATGGGCAGGAAGCGAAATAGTCATACATGACACCATATATTGTTTGTGAATGACTCTTCACCCAAAACCCCTATGTATGATTGGTGTGGAATTTTTACTAGGCAGATGTACATACATGGCATGTGATGACTGCATGTGCATATTTCACTTTTTTTTGATGTGTTTGAACCTTGTTTGGTTGATTTTAAATTTGTCTCAAACTTTAGGTGTGTGCCATCTTGTACTATAGGTGGACGCAGAACCCATGATTGGGCATTGTTTTGGGGTACCTCCAAGTATTTTAAACCAAATGATTATGAATTTTAATTAAATGTTAAATTAGAATTCATTCGGCTAAAACTCGAAAATAAATCCAGATATAGTTGCACATCGAGATATTTGTATAAGGTAGACCACACGCATTGCTACACATGCCTTATATACGGTGGTGTTTTTTCTCATAAAGTGGATGCCCTAATCACCCCAAGCTTGGGACATATTGTGAATCTTGTCATGGCAAATAACATTGCGAGACTTTCCATCTTATTTTTTATATAGAAATGATTATCCAATATGGCATTGTAAAGTTCGAGAAAAAGATGTGTTCTTCATGCAGTTACAAACAAATAAGGTGCAAAATAGACACATTGGATTTTCACACGAAGTAAACAATATAGGATGACAAATTCTTGGAAGTGACGGATTTTATAGATTTCCAAGTTTTTCCAGTTTAGATTAATTAACTCAACTTTCTCTAGACACAAATATCATATCACGGAACAAGAACGAGAATAGACTGAGGTGTGGGAAACTGGAGCATTACACCCGGAATCCGGGATTGTGTACCTGATCTATGCTATACACTTTGTCTTTGAAAGGAGGGTGAAGAAGTAAGAACACGTACACATATGCTACATGTTTTATTTAGACATTCTTACAGTCACATATGGATAATACATAAAACCACCATATTTGTTTGCTTTAGCCACGGTAATAAAATTACTCAGGCTCGAGTGAACTCGTCGAAGGGTCGGTCAATGTACATCCATTACCGATTCATCTGCATGATATAATTAAGCTTATTAAAAACCATTATAGAACATCATGATTAGTGAAACGATGTATATATATACACATGCATTTTATCAATGACAGGTGGAAGGATAAAGTTGTTAACCTCGATGGAGAAGAAAAAAGACAGTTAAGTGTGGCTTGTTTTATGTGAACTTAAGTGGCAAAACCTCTTAGGAATTTCATCGAACGGCTCTTGTGCATATGAAGAGGGCAAAGCAATATACACCCCTATTGTACTAACAAGTGAAAAATAGCTAAGTGTGGCTCATACTTGGGCAATGGCAAGGTATTTGTAGGCAAATGGGCACTTGGTCCCGGTTGGTAAGGCAAACCGGGACCAAAGGGTATGCCTTTGATCCCGGTTGGTAATACAAACCGGGACCAAAGGGTTTCGAGGCCTGGCACGGCAGGCCGTGCCCTGCCGCAGGCCTTTAGTCCCGGTTTGTAATACAAACCGGAACCAAAGGCCCCAAACAAACCGGGACCAGAGGGTGGGGTCGCTCCGCGCCGAACGAACCGGGACCAATGTCCCCACTGGTCCCGACTCGTTTTAAAACCAGGATTATTGCTCCCATGGGTGCTGGACAAAATGTCTGTTCTCTATTAGTGTGATGTATCTAAAGGTGTTGATTTTGGACTATACATAATAATAATAATTTTTCCTAAAAATTTAGTCAAACTTCATGTTGTTTGAGTTTTAAAAATATAAAAGCCTTATTAATTTGAACGGATGTAGTACTTTATATGTATTTAAGGCCAAATTATTTTGCTCTCATACATCGAAAGTCATTGTATTGTTTTCCGAGGACTGACGGACAGTTGAAGCTCAAACATTAAAACACCTTCCCATAGACAATACAAGTATGGAAGCAGAGCATCAAATAGTTGTAGTCGTAGTTCGTGTTAATATAAGCATGAGATGGATCGACCACTTCATCGATCACTGCTTCTGCTGCTGCGGCTGCGATAGGGTGGACGTGTCGAAGGACCTCCGCCTTACGAGTAAGCAGGTGACCATGGCGGACGGCTTCTGCGAGTGCGTGTCGTCGAGCGTGCACAACACGAGGTCTGGCCGGTGCAGCGTCAGCGGGAGCCGGTCCTCGCCGATGACCAGTGCGGTGGCGTCCAGGAGCACGTGCCAGGCGTTGCGATGCGCCTCCGAGACCCAGTGCAGGGAGTAACTTGGCGGAGGCGGAGCAACTCCGTCACTATCTGCGGCTGAGACGGCGGGGTAGGCGAAGAGGCCCTTGGGCGTGAGCTTGGACTTGCGGCGGAAGTACTGGCTCAGCTGGGAGCCCTTGATGCGGAGGTCCAGCCAGGATTCCGGCGCGGCGATGACCTTAGCCTCCTTGTACGAAGCGAAGGCGCGGATGCAGTCGCGGTCCTCACCTAGGATCGACATGTAGTAGTTGTTCCGGAAGAATGGGTAGCTCTCACCGACCTGCGTATGCATGCAACTTCTTTTTCAGGTGGATTAAGTTAAACAAGTGTTTTCTCTCTAATAAAGTTACACATATGTTTAGATTTCACTTCCAAATTAAAGGACTGTGACAATTTTTGTACCAAAAACTGTTTTTATTTTCAGTTGTAGTGGAAAGATATGTAAATTTCCTCAATGAGAATGGAGTTTCATATGTCAGTTTCAACGACCTTAATTATCTAAGTGTTGAGGACCCTACCAGCATCATTGCGTCCTTGGGCGTGGCGGCGAAAAGCACGAGGTACTCGTCGTCGGTGAGCCCGCAGTGCCGGAGCACCCTATTCCGGGCCTGGATCTCGGGTATGGAGATGAAACTTCCCGTGAAGGATGACTTCTTTGTCAGGATGTCCAGCAGCCGCGACGGCTCCAGCCTAACCATGTCGATGTCTGGCCTCGCCGACGATGGTGACCCCGTCGGCGACGACCTCCGCCTCTCACTAGATCCACCCTCCGGCGAGGTCATACTGCCAGTGCTGTAGTAGGTGGAGTAGAGGTCGTCCTTGTCGCAGCTTTCCTCCTCGATGAGGCCGTGTGAGTACTGCGGGTACTTAGCCATCACGTACTGCTCCACGTAAAGCCGCTCGCCGGGCGTGATCGGCCCAGACCACCGCAGATCGAGGCCGTGTAGCGTCGAGATAGCCTCCGCGACGATGTGCGGCGGGATGTACTCCCGTGGGCACACCTTCTGTAATTTGGGGGCCGATATGTTTCCATGAATTCATAGGTTCAAAACCGAGCTTTGTTATAGACGAGAATTTAATGGAGTTACCTTAACAACCATGCTGTTTGGCCTTGAAGTGCTCGCAGTTGGAGGTTTGGCTACCAAGGAACGAACTCCTTGAAATTCTCCATCGGGTACACCCTAAATTATTAGTGAAGACAAATCAAATCAGGAACACTATGATTTTTTTGTTTTATCAAAAAATTATAGCACGATATGGAGATATCTGATCATGCTTGCAAGAATATGAACAGTAGAACTTATCTTTTGACAAAGCACAGATAGATAATTTGCCACCAGTTTGCTGAAAAGCATACCTTTTGTTCCATGAGGAGATGAAACTCATCCAATTTCCCACACATGTTGTGTTCTAGACCTGTTGGCCTACAATGAAAATTCTAAGTGACAAAAACAATCGTGAAGGTGTATGATGAAGTCAATTAAGTATACGGTGATGCATAGCATCAAGTAGCAAGAAAGGTGGCTGTTATTAATATGTTGGATCTCTGTCTCGGTTGCTTCTCAACTTGGCTTTTAGGGGTGGGGGGTTGGCACTAGCTGTTTAACCATGGTTTGCCTTGGAATATAGTAGCAGCTAAGTTCGCCAGCTGTTTAACCATGGTTTGCCTTGAAATATAGCAATATACCACCCCGGTTGTACACTAGTTGATGAACACATAAGAAATATGGATGTCCCTGTCAATGAATCATAGATTAATTTTAGTGATAGCAAATATAAAGTTGTTTTACGTGTTGAACAATTGATATTAATAATTGTTGTGGCCATGGAACCCGGCTACAGGTATATTCCATGTTCGTCCCTCCATTATTGGTTTCTTGGACTTTATTAGAATGTAAATGTATTTCAACGACATCAATTAACTATTAACTCGATTTAAAAGAGAGATACATAGCGTGATGGACCATTCAAAGTATACAGACTTGGTCTTGCAGGAGTAGTTCTTTAGAGCATCTCCAACAGGCGTGCTATAATGCGCACGCGCTAAATAAACCGCCAATATACAGCGCACGCAGACGGAATCGGCCCTCCAGCAGGTGCGCTATCCGCGGCGGCGCTGCAAAAAATTTGGAGCGCGCGGCTTTTTGCACTATCCGGAGCGCCAAATATGACGCGTCGGCTGCAGCGCGCGGCATGTCTGCGGATGCGCGCGAATACACAACGGCTGAAAATTCCCCCCGCGGCCTCCATTTTCCCACCGTGCCACTGCCGCACGATTCCGCCGCCGGCCCTGCTGTAGCTCGCCGCCGCGCCGTAGATCCGCCTCGCCCGCGCCTCCTGCCGGCAGTTCCGGCCGCCGCGTTGTACCGACCGACCGCCATCGCCACCGATGGGCACAAGGCCGGCGCTTCTCCCCGCCTCCCCCGCGCCTTCTCCTCACCATACCCCGCGCCGCCGTCGCCATGCCGTCGTCGTCGAGCCTACTGTCAACATGGCGCAGCCAAGATGCTTGCTGGTTTGCTCGCAAGGTATGCGTCTCCGCCGGCCGCCATCATTTTGTCGATTTTTTGCTAGTAGCTAGTTGTAGTGAAGTCATTGCATATTGATATTTGTAGAGTTCATCATACGATTCATCGGATGACGAGTACGACCAAGAGGAAGAAGAGAACATATCCATACTATTAGCAATTCGCGCCGTCAAGAAGCCAAAAATAGGTGGATCGGTGTTCGGTAGACAGAAGTTGAGGAGAGAAAGGATTGAAGGGCATGAGAGCATCTCCAGCTTTGTCCCCCAAAGCGTCCCCCAAACCCCCAAAGCCTCTTTTTGTCCGGCGCGGCCCGATACGGTGTCCGGCGCCCCGAGCCCGTCCCCGCCCCACAGGGGATGCTCCGGGCATGCCGGACACAACGAAAAGCAAGGCTGGATCCCATCTGTCGGCGACTATTTCCATAACCATTGTTTCACGCCTTTTATTTCTCGTCACGCCTTCCCTCCCGCCCTCGCACCCCTCTGCCGCCGCTGGATTTGCCGGCCGTTTCGACGACTGATCTCTTCTGAGAGTCGGCACCTTCGTCACGGCTGGTGCTCTCGCCGGCCGCTTCGCCGGCGCGTCCTAGAATGCGGCGTCTAATCCACCCCACCTTCACGCACACAAGGTGTTCGACGACTTGCCAGGTAGGCCCGATTGGCCGCTGTTCGTTTCCTCGTCTGCCGTGGCGCAATTTTAACCATTGATTTTGCTTCAGACATGGATAGCGATGACGAGATGCTTGTCTGACTACTGGAGGACGAGCAAGCCTTCGACGACGACATCCGGGAGCATTTGCTGAACATCGCGTCCCTCCAAGACATGATTGACACCGAGGCGAAGAAGCGGAAGAGGCCCCGCCGTGGAGGATCAAAGCCGGGGAGAAATAAGTCGAAGCCCCGACAGAGGATGGAGGGGCATACCATGTTGTACAATGACTACTTCGCAGATGAGGCAATACAGGCCGACAATTTTCGGCGCTTTTATAGGATGAGCAAGGGTTTGTTCATGAATATCCTCCATGGCGTTCGAGAGTTCGACCCCTACTTCAAGCTCAAGCACGACGTTGTAGGCCTTGTCGGGTTCTCGTTGATTCAGAAGTGCACCGCCACCATGAGAATGCTTGCATATGGAGCACCTGCTGATACACAGGACGACTACCTCCGCATGAGTGAGTCTACTGCCGTTGAGTGCATGTACAAGTTTTGCCGAGCTGTGGTGGGAAAGTTTGGAAAATACTACTTGAGAGGGCTAACTGAGGAAGAGACTTCAAGGATCATGGCACAAAATGCTGCCATAGGATTCCCTGGAATGCTTGGAAGCATCGATTGCACGCACTGGTCATGGAAGAACTGCCCGTTTGCCTGGCAAGGTATATACAAAGGGCTTCATGGATATTGTAGTGTGCTGCTTGAAGTTGTGGTAGATTAAGACATGTGGATTTGGCATTCTTTCTTTGGCATGGCGGGATCACACAATGACATCAACGTGTTGCAGCAGTCTCCGGTGTTCAGCAGACTAGTGGAAGGGCATGCTCCACCATACAACTATAATATCAATGGACACCAATATACCAAAGGCTATTATCTAGCCGATGGTATATTCCAAAATGGGTCACTTTTGTCAAAAAAATCTCGGCTCCATTAGGTCAGAAAATTGTCACTTTGCTGCGCGACAGGAGGCTTACATGAAGGATGTCGAGCGGGCATTTGGCGTGCTTCAAGCTCAATTTTCAATTGTCGGTACCCTGCTCTAAGCTGGTCTCACGACCAAATGTGGGAGGTGATGCAGGCTTGTGTGATCATGCACAACATGATCATTGAGGATGACCGCAAGAATCATGCCAGGACACATGTTGGTCCCTATGAGTGGCAGTGCCCTCTTGCGGAGGTTGATCATGAGTGTCCTGCAGGTTTTGCTGATTTCCTCGCCATGCACGCAGAGATCCGTGACAACAATGTTCACGATCAACTTCAAGTTGATCTCGTTGAGCATATGTGGAGGATCAAAGGATTATCAGCAAATGCCACTGCACCTTGATCTAGCCCTATCTATTGCATTTGTTTAGTTGTTTTATTGTTTGTTGTATTTTAATTTGAAAAAAATCTCGGCAAACATATTTATTTGTATGCTATATTTAATAAATGGTTGGATTTTCGAAAACCCTATAAAAAGTTTGGGGGCGGCGTTTGGGGGATGCGACTGGGGAGCGACGTCCCCCAAATGCGGCGCGAACAAAACACGTCCCCCAAATGCTCGATCCGACGCCGTTTGGGGGACGCGGCTGGAGATACTCTGAGAAGTTGATGCGGTCGTATTTCAATGAGAATCCGATATTTCCCGAAAGCTACTTTCGGTGGCGTTTTCGGATGAGCATCGACTTGTTCAAGCACATCACAACGGAGGTGACCAAGTATGATCGGTTCTTTGAGAAAAGGAGAAATGTCGCCGGAGAACTTTGTCATATCACATATCAGAAGGTGACCGCCGCCTTGCGTATGTTGACATATGGTATACCGGCGGATCTAATTGACGATCATTTGTCCATGGGAGAGAGCAATTATATCTTGTGTGTTAAGCGCTTTGTCGTGGCAATTGTGAATGTTTTCAGATCCACATACTTGAGAGCCCCCAATGCTCAAGACCCGGCAAGACTTTTGGAGTTCAACGTCGACCGGGAATTTCCAGGTATGTTTGGCTACATTGATTGTATGCATTGGAGTTGGGAAGAATTGTCCAGCGGAATGACATGGACAATTCAAAGGGTACAAGAAGGATGCCACTATAGTCCTTGAAGCGGTCGCCGATCATGAGACTTCGATATGGCATGCACTTTTTGGAATGCCCGGGTCTTGCAATGACATCAATGTTCTTCAACGGTCACCACTAATGACAAGACTTGCAATGCGGGAAGGTCCATCAGTGGAGTTTGAAGCAAACTACAGCTATGGCTACTTCCTCGCCGATGGCATATATCCAAGGTGGTAAACATTTGTGAAGCCGGTTATTCAACCACAAGGTCAAAAATGAACTCAATTTCACAATGCACAAGCGACGGCTAGGAAAGATGTAGAGAGAGCATTTGGTATTTTGCAAGCTCAATTTGCCATTGTGAGGGGGCCGGCTAGATTTTAGGATCAAGAGTTCCTTTGGTATATCATGACCGCTTGTGTCATCATGCATAACATGATTATAGAGGATGATCGTGGGAAAAATGTAGATCATACCCACTACGAGTTGATGGGGGTTCCCGTGCAAGTGAGGAGGTCCGCACATAGGATTGCCTGGTTCATTGCCTCGTACCATGCCATTCGCTCCAACGACACACATGATGAGCTCCAAAAAGATCTCATGAAAGAATGGTGGAATTGGCATGGACAACAATAGTTGCATACTTGTTGTATTTGTTTGAAATCTATATCACTATATGTTGTATTGTTGTATGTTGATCCGTAAACTTGTTGTATTTGTCGTGAACAATTTGATGTACTTGTTGTATTTGTTGTGAACAATTTGTTGTATTTGTATGGTACATTTATTTGTGAATTTATGAAGCTTGTTTGATCTTCTTTGATGCATAGTTGTGTGTGATTGTTGTTTCCGCCGCGCTGCGCGCTGTATAATGGAGCATCCGGCGGAGAAACATTTTTAGCACTCACGAATGCGCTCTAGTTTAGTGCCTCCGGTGGGGGAAAATTCAGGGCAGCACGCGGTAAACGTTACAGCGCGGTCCCAGCGACATATAGCGCGCCTGTTGGAGATGCTCTTAGTAGTATCTCCGTTTCAATGAATAAGACTCATGCTTTAATTTAAAACTAGAAAAATTGCGAGTTAATAGCATAAAACCACCACTTTACAGTTGAAATTTACCGAATAACCGCTACCACATAAAAAAAACCACTATCAATTCGTTTCAAACCGTTGTCTGTCAGGGAGCTGTTTTCGTCGATCCTTGGCGTGTGGACGAACAATGGCGGCGGCGCGTTTCTCTCTCATCGTGGATGCTGGCGAGGTCGGAGCTCAGAAGGGTCTCTTTGTTTTTCCTTTCGTTTTCTGGGTTTTTCTGTAAGTTCGCAGTATCATTGAATCGCTTTCTTCTTCGCAAAAAAAAGTATTAGAAGGGCCGGCCCATAGTGGCGGGGCAGAGGGGCGCTCGCCAGTTAGGGTCCTAGTCCAAGATTTGTTTACACACTTATATACATACTCTTTGGGAAGTAAAGTTTGGAATAATTCTAGAAAATATAGAAGGTTGAAGTTGTAGCTTAACGTGCCTATACTCCGACTCCTTCTCAAATGTGCAGAACAACACCTACCCTCATAATTTTTTCTCTAATTTTTTCTATTTCTCGCAAACAATACACATGTACACAAACATAAATAAATAGTTTCAAACGTCTTTACCAATATTCTAAAGATCATGGATCTTTCAAATGTAAATATTATTTAGTTTGTTATTGCATTACCCTAATATTTATCTTTCTGAATAATAATTTTTTTTTTAGTTTTTTCTGTGTGATCAAGTGGTGAAGGTTGACTGAGATATTTAAGGGTCCTAAAACACCAATCATGCTTAAACTTTAAGTAAGATATATAAATTTAGCATAAATGGATATCTTTGAGGAATTTTTCAGAGTAGAGGGGGCATCGCCCCTAGAAAAGCTTAGCCACTATGAACCACGTCCCCTTTGTGTCGTTTCGCTCTAGGACCCCCGAAATCTATGGACCGGCCTGAGTATTAGCAACTCACAAAGAATTTGTCACAGTAGATTTAGCCAGGGTCTAAAGTCGCAGTACATGTTAATATGATATCAAGATTACTACATTCAACCAAACCAAGACCTAGATCTGTACGAACGGCTGATATGTCTTGTCCAGATTGATGTAGCGGTTCAGTTTTTCTTTAGATAAAAGGCATAATGCTCAACTTTAAATTAATAAATACAAAGGTTTAAGAGTACACGAAAACTTCATGCTACGGATTACAGCTCCAAAAGCACACAAACAAAGACAACCGAGGTCGGCATCCCCACTAACAAACGACAAGAACAAACAACACATTGTGGGAGGAGGTCTTCAGCTTCATTGCTTGGATTATGTCATCAGCTTCTTGGCTTCATGGCCCGCGTATAGCTCCCTTAGCTCTCGCGCCATCCAGTTTAGACTCTCATTTTTCATTGTGTTGAACTTAAGACTCCACAGCTGCAAGAAAATCACAATTTTATATATTATGTCAGCAGGATGATTGATCACCTTTTTCTTGATAGTGAGTTTATTACGAATGTTCTACAACGCCCAGGATTGCGCAAGGAAAAGAACCCAAAGAATACGACGCTTGAATCCTGTGAAAGAAGACAGAATTGCATGAAATTGGGCAAAGGTGGCGGGGCGCCAATTGCACCCAAGCAGCTCACGTAGAACTGACCAAGCAAATTGTGCAATGGAACATCTGAATAAAATGTTGGTTAGCAACTCCCAACGCCCCATAGAGAGAGCAACACCCGTTCGAGGGGCCATGACGGATGCCAATCTGCTGGCTGAAAGGGGGCTTATCAAGAGCTAGCTACCATGAGAAGATTTTTATCTTAAGGGGAAGTTTGGCTTTCCACATGTCCCTGAAGTGCACGACAGTCACGCCTTGAGGTAAACTAGTCTATATAGACTTGACAGAGTGAAGGGTTTTGGTGCCCAAGAGGCAATAATAAAGGAATATTTATTATCATCAATCCATGTTCATGATAATGTTTATATACCATGCTTATTGTATTATACGAAAATATAATACATGTGTGGAATATGAACACAATGTGTCCCTAGTATGCCTCTATACTAGTTTGTGAAATAAGTGTTGGTTGTTGGTTTCCATAGCCATGGACATAGTGTCACTTATTAGCGAGGTCATATTATTAAGGAGAATAATATGATGGACTTGACCTAATCAAAGTGTAGCAATTGATCGCATTACATAGTTCTAACTGTGAAGCTTTCTCGTTGTCATCTATACTATTCCCTTGACCATGAGATTATACAACTCCCGGGTATTGGAAGTATGCATATCTTGTTACAAACGTCACTTCGTAATTGGGTGATTATAAAGCTATCTCGCATGTATTCTATAAGGTACTTGTTGGGTTGTATGTTATCAAGAGTGGGATTTGTCCATCCAACAGTAACGGAAAGATATTCTAGGCCCTCTCGGTAATACGAACTCAATCGCTTGCAAGTCCGTGACTAGGTCACATGAGGGTGCACTATTACAACGAGAAAATAGTACTTACCGGTAACGAGATAAGAACAAGGTATGAAGCTACCAACGATCAAATCTCGGGTAACTAAGATATCACAGGACATGGGAATTATGTATGAATGACATAAGTGGTTCACTCGATAAGATCACCGTTGAATATGTGGGGGTTAATATGGATCTCTAGATCCCTCTATTAACCATTGGCTAGGGACATATTCATGTCTGCATAATCGCGAACCCATAGGGTCACGCACTTAAGGTTCAACGTAGCTAGGGATAGAGAGATATCAAGTGCAGTGTTTTAGTGTCCTGAATGGATTCAGGGATATCACGGATGGATTTGGAAGGGCGAAAAACCTATAGGAACATATATGGGAAGTATCGGAATGGTTCCGGAAAGTTCCGGATTTTCCATTTGTACCGGAAAGTTCCGAAAGGGGAGAACCCACCTAGCCTAGGGCCAGGTGGGCCTCATCCACACACGAAGTGGGCTGGCTGGCTGCCATGGACGAGTGGGAGAGGGAAATTCCTCCCTCCACTCGTTTTGGAAGTGGGAGGGAGGAGCTTTCCTTTTCCTATTCCAATTAACTTGGGGACTTCCTTATTTGGTTCCAATATGAGTTTTTGACAAGGTTTGACCGAGAGTCCAATTAGAATTCAAAGATCCTAAAACCTCTCAGGTCTGAGCCTTTATATACGGGAGCCCCGGGGTTGGCCACAACATCACAAATCCACAAGAGCCACGCATCCCCGAGCTCCCCACGCCCAGCGTCGCCGCTAAGCCACCGCCCGCCTGTCACCGGCCTCCTCGCCATCGTAGACCATCGCCCGTCCTAGTCTAGGTCCTCCTCCATCCTCCATTGTTTACCTCCATTGGTCCTCGGACCTCCGCCGGTGATCGCCGGAATCTCGCCGGAACCCTAATTCCGGCAAACTCCGAAAAGATAGTCCGGGCGAAGCCTTCCAAATTTGCACCAAGTTCGTCGTCACGCCGGAGAGATCTCTCTACCTCGACTCCAACTTTCTAGAACAAGAAGGAGCCGACGTCGTCAAGTCGTACGTGTGCATCACCTCGGAGCCGCCGCACAAGCGACGAAGTTGATCAAGTTCGGTCGCCAAGATTGAACAGATCGTGATCGTCTACATCGACACCAACCGTTAAGCTTCCACACCCGATTTGCAATGGTACGAAAATCAAGTTATCACATTGTTACATGCTACCTTATCATTACATGCATCTCCTAGATTAGATCTTGGTGGTTTATTCGTTGTTGCGTAGGAATTTTTTGTTTTTTATGCTACGAATCCCTGCATCATTGTCATACAAAGTTCACTAGGTTCAATCTTTAAGGAATAACAATAAGCATGTGAGATATAAAGTGATAACTTCTACAATCTACAAAACATTCTCAACAATTAGTGGTCTTGTGTTACAACAAATGAAAAGTATTACAGATCATAAAGCATGCTTGGATGAACCTATATAATTTATGGAAGAATCTTTTGTTTCTTTTCTTCTATTTTTTGGATACTCTTATTTTCATTCTTTTGACACTTGGATAACAGAAAGTAAGTAGGAAATATATGTGCTAGGCCTCCAATAAAGTAAAAGATAGTTGAGAGCATAAAATAAGATTTTGGCACATGTAGCTCATGTCAACGGTACTCATAAGGATGGGGGTCCAAATGATGCGATGGCGGACGACGGGAAATCTCGAGGTGATCCGTGGAGGAAGGAGAGTGATACGTCCAAAACGTATCTACTTTCCCGAACACTTTTGCTATTGTTTTGCCTCTAATTTGTGTATTTTGGATACAACTAACACGGACTAACGCTGTTTTCAGCAGAACTGTTCTGGTGTCTCGTTTTTTGCGAAATCCAACTTTCGGGAAAATCCTCGGAATTTATGCGAAAGGTCTTATTTTTCCAGAAGATTGACGGAGCCGTAAGGGCAAGCCAGGTGGAGGCCCGAGGGCCCCACACACTAGGCCGGCGTGGCCCAGGAGGGGGGCGCGCGGCCCTAGCGTGTGGCCCCCTCGGCTGGCCTCCGACGCCCTCCTTCGGACTACTTAACGCCTTCGACCTAAAAACGCACGGGGGTTAGACGAAATCGCCAGAAGACATCCAGTACGCCGCCACCATCGCGAAACTCCGTCTCGGGACCAGAAACTCCGTTCTGGCACTCCGCCGGGACGGGAATTGGAGGAGATCATCGCCATCATCACCACCGACGCCTCTCCATCAACCATCCATGTTTCCCCCATCCATGTGTGAGTAATTCCCCGCTGTAGGCTGAAGGGGATGGTAGGGATTGGATGAGATTGGTCATGTAATAGCATAAGATTGTTAGGGCATAGTGCCTAGTGTCCGTAATTGGTACTTTTATGATATTGTTGCAACTTGTTATGCTTAATGCTTGTCACTAGGGCCCGAGTGCCATGATCTCAGATCTGAACATGTTATCAATTCATTATGATATTCATTGCTTTATGATCTTACTCGCAAGTTGTATACACGTATTGTTGTCCGGAACCCGAGGCCCCAAAGTGACAGAAATTGGGACAACCGAAGGGGATGGCAGTGATATGAGGATCACATGTGTTCACAGAGTGTTAATGCTTTGCTCCGTTGCTCTATTAAAAGGAGTGCCTTAATTTCCAGTAGATTCCCTAGAGGCCCGGCTGCCACCGGCTGGTAGGACAAAAGATGTTGTGCAAGTTTCTCATTGCGAGCACGTACGACTATATATGGAACACATGCCTATTGATTGATTAGTACTTGGATACCGTTTTATTATTATCTGCAAATGCCCTGCTTTGATTGTTACATGAGTTTCTCTCATCCATGCAACGCCCGTTCATCCATCCCCGTGCCTACAGTATTTTAATCCTGCTGTTTACTATAATCGCTACTGCTGTCTTTGTTACTCTGCTGCTGTTATTTCACTACTGCTACTGCTATAAAACTGTTACTACTGATAAACTCTTGCGAGCAAGTCTGTTTCTAGGTGCAGCTGAATTGACAACTCCGCTGTTAAGGCTTACAAGTATTATTTGTCTCCCCTTGTGTCGAATCAATAAATTGGGTTTTACTTCCCTCGAAGACTGTTGCGATCCCCTATACTTGTGGGTCATCAGAGAGCAAGCAGCAAGCAACCTCAGGAGATGCGCTGAGACGGCCGAAGCTGCGACAGAGGTGGCGGCCGGAGCTGCAACCGAGGAGGCCACAACCCTAGCGTGAAAGGCGCTCTCTAGAAGAAAATGCGGCGTGCGAGTGTGGGATGGGGATGCCGGATGGGCGAGGGTGGTCAAACAGCAAACCAACTCCCGAGTCCTGACGCGTCAAGACCCACGCCAGCTGCACCCGAGAGACCGACGACCAAGCCCACGAAAATGGCACGACACGACACTATTTTTGGATAAAGGGAATATATTAATATCAAAAGATGCCAATTACACCCCAGCCTCTGCAACAACGCAACACCCTAATGGTAGTACGGATGTACACATCCAAATAAGATAAAAGAAAACTAAGAAATAAAAATCCCGCTATAGTATCTCAGACCTAGCAACAGTAATACATCCACCCCCTAGACAACACCTGAAATATAGACTCTCCAAAAGCGACGCATGCAAGAACGGAACATTGCACCAACACCATCGTCGCCTGATCAAAGATCTTAGGTTTTCACCCTAAAGATGGTCCCCGCTCTCAAAACAATGCCTCCAACAAGGTCATTGCCAGGCACAACCAGTTAAGGCCAGACCTTGAGTTTTCACCCTGAAACGTAGGGCTCTCAAATTCACATGTGCTGCCTCCTGATACGTCGCAAACGTATCTATAATTTTTGATGCTCCATGCTTGTTTTACACCAATTTATATATGTTTTGCTTACACTTCGTTGCACTTTCATACATTTTCCGGCACTAACCTATTGACAAGATACCACAGTGCCAGTTCCCTGTTTTTTGTTGTTTTGTATTTCAGAAAAGTTGTATAGGAGAATTGGACAAAACAAAAGTCAAAGATCTTATTTTTCGTAACGAAGACGAACTCTAGAGGAGAGACGAGGAGGCGTCGCAGGGCGGCCAAACAAGGCCTAGGCGCGGCCCAGGCCCTGGCCACGCCTAGGGGTGGTATGGGGCCCTTGGCCTCCCCCGACCTTGCCCTTCCGCCTATAAATTCCTCCCGACGCGAGAACCTTAAATAAACCAGCCTCCATCCACGAAAAGTTTTCTAGCTCCGCCGCCGCTGAAGACAAGATCCGGGGGATAGAAATCTCTATTCTGGCACGCTGCCGGGACGGGGAATTGCCCCCGGAGCCATCTCCATCGACTCCACTGCCATCTTCATCGCCGTTGCTGACTCTCATGATGAGGAGTGACTAGTGATGTCTACGCACACTTCTATTCTTGTAGACAGTGTTGGGCCTCCAAGTGCAGAGGTTTGTAGAACAGCAGCAAGTTTCTCTTAAGTGGATCACCCAAGGTTGAGGTCAAAGATATCCCTCTCAAGCAACCCTGTAATTACGATACAAGAAGTCTCTTGTGTCCCCAACACACCCAATATACTTGTAAGGTGTATAGGTGCACTAGTTCGACGAAGAGATAGTAAAATACAAGTAATATGGATAATTACGAGTGGTAACTGCAATCTGAAATAAAAATGGCAGCAAGCAAACATGTAGCAGAACTAGTTGTAAACGGTGTTTCAATGCTTAGAAACAATGCCTAGGATCATACTTTCACTAGTGGAAACTCTCAACAATGATATCATAATTGAATACATAGATATTATCATTTCACTATGCTACTCGAACCACTCTCCGATTTGATAATAAACACAAATTCACTGTGTAGGGCTGCATATTAAAGTTCGCATTCCCAATCTATGGATACCCCACGCTATCACTTTGAGCATACAAAGAGGTTACTAACTAGACACCATAATTCATAAGTATTTCTGTAAATTAAGCTTAAGAAACAAACACGGTGTGCACACTGTCACCTTCACACCGTTGGACAAGGTGTCCCCGGAGATCACATAATAAAACCATTTGAGTAGCACAATAGTTGAAGAATAACATCTAATTATTCAACTAGATTACAATGCTCATGATCACATAAAGATCATACATGGAGAGATAGATAGACCACATAGCTACCGGTAAAGCCCTCAGCCTCGGGAGAGAACTACTCACTCCTCATCATGGGAGTCAGCAACGGCGATGAAGATGGCGGTGGAGTCGATGGAGATGGTTCCGGGGGCAACTCCCCGTCCCGGCAGCGTGCCGGAATAGAGACTTCTGTCCCCCAGATCTTGTCTTCGGCGGCGGTGGAGCTACAGAACTTTTCGTGGACGAGAGGCTGGTTGGTTTAGGTTTTTCCCGAGATCGTGAATAAATAGGCGGAAGGGTGAGGTCGGTGGCCACCTGGGTGGGCCACACCATGCCTTGGCGTGGGCCCAGGCCTGGCCGCGCCAAGGGGTGGTTTGGCCCCCTATGGATCCTCTTCGTCTCCCCTTCGGACTTCGTCTTCGTTACGGTAAAATATTGACTTCGGCTTTTGTTTCGACGAATTCCGAGAATATTTCATGTGCAACTTTTCTGAAATACAAAATAGCAGAAAACAGGAACTGGCACTGTGACATCTTGTTAATAATTTAGTGCTGGAAAATGTATAAAAGTGCAACGTAGTATGAGAAAAAAATATATGAACCGGGGTAAAACAAGCATGGAGCATCAAAAATTATAGATACGTTTGAGACGTACCAAGCATCCCCAAGTTTAACTCATGCTCGTCCTCGAGTAAGTAAGTGATAACAAAATAATTCGTGAGGTGACATGAAGCCAACACAAACTTGATCAAGTTATTGTAAAAGCATTATAAGCTGGGATCAAAGTACTCTAAACATAGGCATGACAGATATAATTCTAAGAATAGAACTTAGCAACTATGTTACAACATGAAAAGTAACTCAAATAAAAGATCATGAATAATTGTGCATTGAAAGCAACTGTTTGTTTATGAGCATAGATAAAACATAGAAAAGTGGTACTCATTTTGTCCTTTATGAAGTAGCAAAACATAAATATTAGGACACCATTAAAGTTCAAAGGGTGACTAGATACAATTAATTTGAGAACAAGCAATAGCATAATCATGAATCAATCAATAATAATTTTGGGACTATGCACATTATACTAAGAATGACAACTATGCTCTCTTAATTGGTGCATAAAGAAGAAGATAAAGACTCAACACAAAAGTAAAAAAAGGCCATGCGCAGAGGGAAGCAAGATTACTCATGTGCTAGAGATTTTTATTTCAAATGCAATAGGAGTGTTGAAAATATATATTTTAAGAGGTATGCATGTATACGTGAACGAATGGCATCAAATAATCTATCATCCTTTCATATAGTGACCTCAATAGCGGCTCACATGTAGTTCTCCATTGCACACCATTATTTAGGATCTCTTCAGTACATAATGTGCGGATCATTATTTGTTTATTTTATATTTTATTTGGGATGGACACCTAGTTGCCTTGCTCTTTTTGCAATATTAAGGACTTAGCACATTATTCATGCTTATTCAAGGTGTGAAGTCATGAAAAGACAATAAAAATTTCAATACTTCCTCATGAGCTAAAACAAAACACAAAACAGGTAATAATGTTGAAGGTTTAAAGGTAGCACACAAGCAATTCACTTTGGAGTGGCGGTAAAATACCACATATAGGTATGTATGGTGGACACAATTGACACTTTGGTTTTTGGTGGTTGGATGCACGAGTAGAGCGCATACTCAGTACAGGCGCAGTCGTGCAGGCTAGCAAAAAAACTGGGAGCGACCAACTAAGAGAGGAATAATGGCTATAATCATGCATTGCGATAAAACATTATTAATCAAAGCATAAAGTGATATTACAAGTCAAAAAACTAAATGATCATAGATGCATTAGGTGACTGGTTTTTAGTCATAACATGGTGTAAGCATGTGTCGAGTCAACCCAATAAAGCATCAAAGGAGAATACCACAATATTATGTTTTGTATGATGAAAAAACATGAATCTTTCAATGGGACATTATGCACTCTCAGCTATTTGAGACAAGTAATACTACAACAATAAGTACTAAGCATATGATAATAATAACATCCAACATGACATGTCAAAGTCTATGCCACAGTCTAGACAAGCTTCCTTTTGCATCACTATAAGCATGAAACATTTTAGTCGTCTCCAACACCAATCAACTTATCTGAAACAACTCTCATAGATAATAATCAATAAATACCAGAGAGCTAATCATACCTTAATAAACAAAACTAACAAGCTCTGAACAAAATAAATATAGAAAATCAAGAGCTAAACGTAGTACTAGCAAACTAGAACACCCGCAGAACAATAAGAGCGAAAACTAGAGTATTCTATGCAATGAAAGCGTGTCTCTTCCCACACAAGAATGCTAGGATCCAACCATGTGCTACAACAACAAAAACAAAGAAAAACTAAAAACAAAAATAAAGATGCTCCAAGAACAACACATAGTATATGAAGCAATAAAAATATAGCGTCAAGAAAGATGACATGATGCTTTGTTGATGAAGAGGGGATGCCTTGGGTATCCCCAAGCTATGACGCTTGTACCTCTTTGATATTTATTGGGGTGACATGGGCATCCCCAATATTGAGCTTTTGTCCATGCTTCATCTCATTACATCATTCTTCTCTCCCTATACTTAAAACTTCCTTCATACAAAACTTCACGCAATTCTTATTAGCAGCATTAGTACAATCAAAATTACAAATCCACTTAAGTTCAGTTCTAACATATATAAAACATATATTAAAGCATTAGCTACTGTAGAAACTTCTTCAAAAAGCTCTTTCTCTCAAAAGAACTCAAAAATAAAGAGATTACGAGGCAAATGCAAATAGTGGCAGAAATCTGTCAAAACAGAACAGCAGGTAAAGATCGATTTTTTAGAAAATATTCTGTTGCTCAGATCGAAAAGTGTTCAAGTAACAAAAGTTATATAATAACCTGGGGAATATGCACAAATATTGGCAGCTCAAAAGTACGTTCTGGCTGGTAATACGAATTTTTATGGTGACATCGCAGAATCTATTTTCAGGACAGCAACTTTTCTAAATCTTATTTTCTCTCTATTAGAGGCTATTCTTGACACAAAATATAAATAAAAATTATAAGGAGAGGTTATTACAGAGGTAATAACTTCCAAGACTCAACAAAAAAAATTACATAAATAAATATGGGTTATCTCCCAAGAGTGATTTTCTTTAACGCCTTTCAGCTAGACACAGTAGTTTGAGAAGATGCTCACATAAGAAATATGAATTGAAGTAAAAGAGAGCATCAAGAAGAAAATATAAAACAAATTTAAGTCTAACCCACTTCCTATGCATAGAAATTTTGTACACAAATAAATCTACAAAGAACAAAGTGACAAGCATATGAAGATAAAACAAGAGGAACTTCAAAACTTTCAGCATATATAGAGGTGTTTTAGTACCATGAAAACATCTACAACCATATCTTCCTCTCTCATAATAAATCTCAGTAGCAACATGAATAAACTCAATAACATAACGATCACATAAAACATTCTTATCATGAGCCACATGCATAAAATAATTATTACTCCTCACATAAGCATAGTCATTCTTATTAATTGTAGTGGGAAAAAATTCAACAAAATAGCTATCATTATTATTATTCTCATCACCATAATCATAAAATATAGGAGGCATATTGTAGTCATAATTAATTTTCTCCTCAATAGTAGGTGGACTGAAAATAACATAATCATCATTGTAATCATCATATATTGGAGACATAGTATCATCATAGCAAATTTTCTCCTCTAAAGCTGGGGAACTAAAAAGATCATTTTCATAAAAACTAGCTTCCCCAAGCTTAGACTTTTACATAGCATTAGCAATAATAGTGTTCAAAGAATTCATACCAATAACATTGCTATTAGCATGCAAATAAAGTTTCATAGGTTTTTTAATTTTCTCTTCAAACACCTCATGTCCTAACTCAAGATAAATACTATAAATTTCTCTAATTTTTGTTGTTGTTTTCCATTAAGCCTAACTAGTGAATATAAAAACAAGAAACAAAAAGATATAATTGCAGAATCTAAAGGAAATAACTTCGAGCACTCACCAACAACTAAAAGACTTACTAGCAAGAGGATGTGAGTAACTTTTACCTTACCTTCCAGGCAACAGCGCCAGAAAAAGAGCTTGCTTTCTACGCACGCTTCTATTCTTGTAGACAGTGTTGGGCCTCCAAGTGCAGAGATTTGTAGAACCGCTCCCACATTCATACCACTGCTGCGAATCCCGGAACACCAAGCAAGTTCCTCAACATCGCGGAGACTTGAACCTTCTTTAGCTAATCCTCCAATCCCGCCTTCATGAAATTCTCTACTTCTGACTTCACCATGGACCAAAAGTCACTTGATGTCAACACAGAACAGAGCTTCGCGCCGCTCCCTCAGGAACCAAACAGTCGGAATAAAAACATGGGTGCGCGGGACCGAATACCACCCGATCCTGTGAACTCCAGGGAAAAGATGCATTGTTCCATTCGCTGTCGGAGCCTTCCGGAACTCATCACGCCGGCTAGATGAAGAAAGATCGGCATCCGGAACGACTTTATCTTCGCGAAAGAAAAACTCTAGGACCACCACCATGAAAGTCGGAACGGCCGCCCCCCACACCGCCGCCATGGCTGGGAACCGCGGTCCATCTTCCTCCTCCAACCCGGCCGGTGGAGGTCAGCAGCGATCTCGTTGCCGCCCTTTCCCCGCCGAGTTCCGCCACACCACCGCGTCTCCTGCCATGATCTAGGTGAAGTAGCCGAAGGCCACCGCCACCAGAACCGCCATCCACTGTCGCCACCCTTGTAAGACCCTGCCTCCGCGCGAAGGGGAGTCCATGGACGCGCCACCACCGCCCCTACCTTTGGCAGCCGGACGCGGCCGCCACCGCCGACCCTGATGGCGGCAACGGCCAGGGGGAGGGGGATGGGACTCCTCTTCTTGAGTTCGGGTCGTCGCCCGGAGCCACCTCGCGCGAGACAACCCGGGGCGAAGTGGGAAGGGAGGATAGGGGATGGGAGGGGGCCCTGGTGGAGAGAGGGAGGGCCGGCGGTGTTGCTGGTAGGGTGGAGGGGCGGTTGCTAGGTCAGGGAGGGGCGGCGGGCGGGCAGTACGACGCTGTTTAGCACAAGATATGGGAATGCAGCGATTGCACCAACATTACATGTTGTAAGTAATTGCAGAGATCAGGGGAGAAGGTGGTAGCAAAATAAGGAAAGAAATTAATCTCACACGAATCTACGTGCTCAAATTGCATCATTGCTAAGAGCATCTCCAGCCGTTGGGGCTCCCCGGGGCGAATCCGGCGCTATTTAGTGCCGGATTGGACGAAAGTTTGGCCCGGAGAGCGCAAGTTCCAGCCGTCTCCCCAGTAGACACCCGGGGTTCTGCGTTTTTCAGAGGAAAGCGTCCCTGGATGCCAAATTTCCTGCATAATTCGGCGAATTTGATCAGTTTTGCCAACATTTGGCTTATTTTTACAAATAAACGTTATAGTTCAACAAAAAAAGACAAGTTTTCAAACAAATCAAATGGAAACTAGTTGGTGTTGCCTCGAAGCATTCATATGTGCTCCACCAGATCATCCTGCAGCTGTTGATGCATTGTGGAGTCTCGAATCTCCTGACACATAGCGATGAACGCAACCCACGATGCTGGCACCTGGTGGTTAGGTTGTGCAAGAGGACCCTCTCTGTCATATGGTGCAACTTGCTCGCTCGGAGGAACCGAACACTTCCGCTCATTCTCGATAATCATGTTGTGTAAGCACACACAACAGTTCATCACCTCCCACATCTGATCTTTGGACCAAGTCAAAGCAGGGAACCGGACTACATCAAATCTCTGCTGGAGGACACCAAATGCACGCTCGACATCCTTTCGGCAAGCTTCTTGTTCCTTGGCAATTTGCTGCTCCTTCGGAAGGGCGGGGCTTGAGATAGTCTTCACAAATGTTGCCCACTTTGGATAGATACCGTCTGCAAGATAGTATCCATTGTTGTACTGCCGACGATTGATCACAAAGTTAACCGGGGGAGCATGACCCTCAACAAGCTTGGAGAAGACCGGCGAGCACTGCAAGACGTTGATGTCATTGTTGGATCCCGACATACCAAAAAAGGAGTGCCTAATCCAGAGATCATGGGTAGCCACTGCCTCAAGTATCACAGTGCAGCCCTTTTTGTGACCCTTGTACATTCCCCGCGTACAAACGGACAGCTTCTTCCATTTCCAATGCATGCGATCAATGCTTCCCAGCATCCCTGGAAATCCTCGAGCTTCATTGACAGCGAGGATCTTAGCAGTGTCTTCGACAGTCGGTGATCTCAAGTAGATGTCCTTGAACACTGCTATCACCGCCCTGCAGAACCGGTAGAAACAATCAAGGGCGGTGGACTCCGCCATCCGAAGATAGTCATCGGTGGAATCACTAGGAGCTCCATATGCCAGCATCCGCATAGCCACTGTGCACTTTTGCAGGGCGGAAAACCCTGCCATGCCGGAGCAATCCAACTTGCATTTGAAATAGGAGTCGTACTCTCGAAGGGCATACACAATTTTCCTGAAACGAGGCCTAAAAACAGCCTCACCGTGCAATGGATCGTCGGCGAAATAGTCGGCGTAGAGCATGCAATAGCCCTCCATTCGCTGCCTCGGCTTGCACTTCCGGCGACCTGGTGCCGACCCACCACGGCGACCAATGACCGACTCGGCGTACAAGCCGGACAGGCAAGCTAGGATCAACAGGTGCTCCTCGTCTTGGGCGGCGACTGCCGTTTCTTCTTCAAGAAGCTCGGCGAACATCTGCTCCTCCTCCTCGTCGGAGTCCATGTCCGGCCAGACAATTGGACGAACACCTGCCAGGTGTGTCGACGAGGAGCGACGCGAGGGAGCTGCCCGGCGGCGGAAAATAGGCAGAGGGCATGACGGGCGGCGGAATATAGGATGCTGGGTGGAGGAACAACGGAGTTGAGGCAACCGGCCGGCGGATTGGCGAGGGGTGGTGCCGGCGGCGACAGAGCAACGGGAGGGGAGGCGAGATTTGCGTCGACAAAGTGGTGGGGTTCATCTGTTCTCTCGCCGATAGAGCGGGCTCGTCCCCGCTTTTCTCTTACCCGAAGTCCCCGATCGCACCCCGGGGGCCGAGGATGGCCTGAGCTCTCCGGATGGATGAAAGGCCTAATTCTGACAAAAACGAGGAACCGGGGACCGACTAGACCGTTTTCGTCCATCCGGATGAAAAAAAGGTGTCCTGGAGGCCTCGTCGGGGAGACGGCTGGGATGCTCTAAAGCCTAGTGAGCCAGCACCGCTGGAGCATGGAGAGTAACCCGTATAACCAAGCGCCCAGCCGAAGTTCCGTGAACAAGTGACGCCAAGGCCAGGAACACAACACAGCCCAAGGCACACCAACATCCACACAAAGTAGACAGAAGGCAAATCGTTGCTTTGCCACATTCGAAGAATCCAATCGACGGAGGTGCAAAACCCAGTCCTTGTTCATCAAACAATGCTGCTCATATAATCTTAAGATTAGGCAGCCACTATAGTCAGAAGGAATACTCCCAAGAATACATCATTAAGAACCAGAAACTGCAGTCCGCTCGCCTGCCTCTACAGAGATAGCAGCAGGGAAACCTGATACGATTCCAACCCATCCTCTTCGGCTCAGCTCCACCTCGCCAACAGTATTTCCTTTTCTTATGTACATCACCTCAAAATGCTGCCGTTGAAACAAGTCCCTGCGCCGCACTGTCCATCCGTTGTCGATGCCCAAATCATGTCTTGATTGCTTGATCCCATGGCATCCTGCTGTTGATATCAACTACAGTTCGTGTTTAGCTCGCTCTCTTTTCACAAAATAAAATGTTTAGCTCGCTCTCCAGTCCTGCAATCTACTGCTGTAGCTCACAGCTCTGTCTTTAGCTTGCTTGCTGGCTGCTGCTGCGGTCCTGTAGAAAGACATGAACATAATCCAAGTCAGTGGTAGGGTTCTGTTTTTCGATCTCATGTAGCATTTGGCCACAGCCGGACAGTAACTGATATACGGAGTACTAAAACTAACAGCTGGTAATCAGGTGCATCATCAGTTATTTTCTAACCATATCTGGTAAGAAGTTTGCGAGCATTGTCGTATAAGAACAACATAATATGAGTTAGCATGTCTATTTTTTTATAAAGGATTTTTTGTACAAATAGTCAAACAAAATTAGAGAATTTTTCGATGTGAGGTCACAAATTATAGCTATCCAGAGCCGCAAGGCCGGGTTGCATGATAATGGTGATGGCTCGAGTCTGGACAAAGCTTGCTGTATGCCACTCAGCTGTGAGCAAGCACCAGTACCTGAAGAAGCTGCAATAATTTCTGGCGAAAAACAGATTCTGCCAGCCGTAATGCAGTACATATATCATCTAGTCAGGAGGAGGGACCCTAATGGTTTTAATGATTCTTGAACGCTTTGCATGATTGGGCCTGTACCTCCAATAGCACTTGTCCCTCCAAAATGCACTCTGCTTCGATCCAGAGCCTCATATCGATTGCCCCAGATCCAAACGGCAGATCGAGAAGGCTGTTAGGCCTTCTCTTCCTTTTTTCTCTAGTGGCAACGCAAAAGTAGTACACTCTTGATGAGAAAACTGCGACATCATTGCGATGCAAACAATGGAGCTGGCTCCCTGGTCTATGACACGAGCCACATGGTCGTTTACAAGCTATAGAATTGACCTCTAAACTGGCAATTGGTACCACAACAAGATGTCAAAATCCACTATCCAGTGATGCTGCTCCATCTATAGCTAGAAGGATAGTCACATAGTATAAGCAATTGTGGAAGTTTGTGTCATGTAAATTCAGTCTATTTCAACTGCCAGGATTGCGGGAAAAATTGACCAGATGGCAGGGATGCATATCAGCTGGCACCATAGTCTAGACAATACAGGTCAGTTTATGTGGGAATTGTATTTGTAGATGCAATGGGGTGCATGTGCTTAGGTACTTTTGCATCTTGAAAAGATCTACAAAAACTCAGGGCTATACATCATGTTAAAATGCAAAGGCCAGGTGTAATGCTTAAACCTTTTAAGTAATAAAGCACCTTTTATTGAACAAAAATACATCATGTTAAAACATTTGCACCTGAAAAAATTCATGCAAAATATGCTCAATCTACACTGTATACGACATGCAGAATAACTGTTTGAACAGTTCAGTTGCAAAAAAACCTCTTGCCTCTTTTGTACAGCGTAATCTTGCATGATTTTGTGCAGATGCTCGTGTTATAACATGATCTACATCCATGAATTTCTTTTTCAGGAGGTACAAGTACCTAAACCCTAAACTCACAAACCATCCTTACACGTACCAAATCAACTCACATTTACTTTTAAAGTTTGCACTTCACTACTGTCTTTAATTCAGAAAGTTAGACGTTTGCAGTACAAGCAACCAGCCCAATGCTAGAGTTAGTGGCATCGGGGTTAAAGTGATTGTAGCTGGCAGCCTCCATTACAGGAAAGGGAATCCCCAGACATGCAGTGGACAACATACAGAACAGTGGACCCTTCACAGTTGTCCGAGTGGTCAGAAGGGCCAAAGGGACCAGATCTGCATCTACAGGCCTTATGTAGCCAAGCCCAAACGGAAAGACGGGGGCGCTATGGTTTCTAGACATGCATTTATGATTTGGGCCCAGCCACACCCACCAGCTGGGTCCGCTAGTGCCAGAGAGAACAGATCCACCAGACGAACACATCTATGGCCCCTACCACCCAAAATAGTGGTGATGATGGCAATAATGATTGAAAGAACAACAAATAAAACGAGCAAAGATCCAAGAAATGCATTCTTAAATCTTCCGACCGAAGTTATAGTCTCCTGCTTTTTGCTAGTGAATGTTCATTAGCTATGTGTTTCAGCCTGTCCATAATAATCAACATACTAATGTTGATGCAACTTAAACTACTTACAGCACTACATGTTTTCATGAGTTAATTATTTTCCTAACTTGCATTTCTGTACAATCATGTTTGCCGAAAGGAGGCTATCTGTTAGCAATGCTAGGACATCAGACATTTAGCATGGTTCTAATGGGCTATGGTATATTTTTCATAGCTTGTCTTTTCAAAAGCTTTAGTTATTACCATATTTTGAGCTACACCACACATTTCAAGTTCACCTATCTACTTAAACACCCCGGACGGAAGAAGAGACAACAGTGGTGGTCCAAGCAAGGTTGGGAAACTTGAAGTAAATGACAAGCAACTAAATTCAGTCAGACAATAGGCTAAATGTGTGCTCAATAGTTTTACCAGAGCTTGCGAGATCATAGCCGAAGAGAGAGGAACTGGTGCTGCTAAAGACAGGAGGATGAACATCCTCCCGCTTTTCCCACTGTGAAGCTGGTTGCTGTGGATGTGCTAAATCACCATGCCAGATCTGCTGTTGTAGCTGCATGAGATTCCTTGCTCCATGGACGCCCATGTCAGGCCAGCTGACTTGCTCCAAGTCCATTCCACTCTTACAGTTCAAACCTGTCATCCTTCCACACTATAAAGTATAAACACCATAGTAAGCATTTTAAGACTAACAACAGATTGTGTAATAAAGGGGAACAAGTGCTGAATTTCCCAGTAGCAAAGTAGTTTACTTAAAAATGGATCATGGATGAACTTTTGGGCAGGCGGACTTACGAAGTACTTTCATCAAATTACTAGTTACTTATATAAATAAAAAAACAATAAACATGCCAATTTGAACTTTTGCAGGTTAATTTGGAAATGCAACGTTGATTCAAATATCCTCATCAGCAATCCCTTTCTACATACCGACAGATTTTTTCAAACGATATCCTTGACGTAAAACTATTTATTCCGGAGAATACTCAAATTATCATTGTTTCAAGTAGAGAAAAACTATTTTACTAGCCATTTCTATTAGCATCATTTTTTTCCAGAAAGCAAAGCTACAAGATGGATGGAGTAGCAGTAAATCAATAGGCCATTAAGGCAGAATGCAAATACGCAGACACACTTCCTTCTAAATCGGCAATATTTATGAAGCCATAAAGGTCAGGAAGCACCAACAAATGGTAGCATTATTGATTGAAATTTTAACATTCCCCTTTTGTTGTGTGCAGTATGAACATTGGTTGGAGGGCAATAACTGGCAGGTACCTATCATAGTGGTAAAGTTGCTCACAATTATTTAACATTCCCCATTTGCTATGTGCAGTATGATCATTGGTTGGAGGGCAACAACTGGGAGGTATGTATCGTAGTGGTAAAGTTACTTACAATTGCGGGTTCAGTAAAAACATTTTGTTTAAACCAGTCGTTGCGGTGGGTGACATAGGATTCTCTCCGTATGGTGATTGCCTCAATAGGAAGGGTACTGAAATGAAGCGGCTAGATGCAAGGAAGAGATTGTTTTGGCCACAGACTTCACACAAAGTAAAGTTTACAATGATCTACTAGTGGTAACCTGGAGGAATATTTTTTCCCAGAAATCCATGCAGGCCCAACTTGTGGGAAGCTTCATGATAGAAGACAAAAAGGTGACAAAAGAATAGTACCTCTGTAGTCAAGAAGTTGTCTATCCCACCAAAGTCGACCCTCGGGTTTACTGCTGCGAGCCTCATGGACAGGTACTGGACAAACCACAAGGACAAGAAACAACAATTAGGAAGGAGAAAATAATTGGGAATATTTCACTCATTCCTCGATGAATAAGGAGTTGTATGTTATGTGTAAAATAAGTGGCATTTCGAATTTACAGGTGTTACAACGGTCAACAATAGTTACCTCAACTTGTCTTTGAAGAGACTGAACGTGATTTATGATCTCATCCAGTACCAGCGCTGTTCCTGATACCTGATAAAACCCCACAGATGGAAGAAGAAATCTTTGTTACTTAGGTGAAACCATATTGTGTAATAAAAGGTAAGAGCAAACCAAATTCCCATAGTTATTGCAACGAAACATGAATCATAGGCTTTACAGCAAACCATATTTGTATTTAAGGTATAGCCATGTCAATGTCATACATGTCTCGCATATAGGTAAGGCGTTGGAAACCAGATTTGTATTTAAGGGATAGCCATGCCATACATGAGTATAGCCGTATAAGGTAATGAAGGCATTGCAAAACTTGATTTGCCATTCTGAACATGTATGTCGTCCGTCAGCTGTGCAAAATTGGTGTGCCCTGTACAACAGCATCAGGCCTCTTTGCAATTTTCGACATAATTATTTGATCGGAGTCTTTAAGCAGGTGCTAAAAACGCGATCAGCTCATACTGACATGAACGCAACAATAGGATCGTCCTCGCACGAATCTCCCAGTAGGTGAATTGACCTATACTACGAATGTTTTCCAGTCCGATTGACAGCTCTAGTCGTCTACCCGAAAAGCTGCAGCCATCCAGAACCACCGAGCCAATGGCCAACCACTTCTCCATAAATCCACACATTAATGAAGCACGAAGAGCAGCCATCCATCCTCCCGAAAGGCAAACCTACCCGCGCTGGGCAATGGGCACGCACCTCACCGTAGTCTTGCTTCCACACCCAAACTTGCCGACCCATGAGAACATTATTGCGCGCTGATAGGGGCGGGGACTATCAGCGGCGCGGCGTCCCCAGCGACCGAAGAAGCAAGCAAGCTCCATCAGGCTACCCTCCTCCGTCGCCTTTCGAGGTGGCTGCCACATTCCGCCCAGACAGCCGCTGCCGGGGCCGAACCCCATTCCCCTCCCCCCTAGAGCTAGCACCGGATGGATCATCGTCCACAAGCTTGGAGAAGCAACCGAGGCCAGCCAGCATTATCCATCCACTACTCCCCGCAACCATCGTGCAAACACGCCCATGTGTTGGTGTCGCTAGCTAAGCTGTATTTGCGCATTGCCACGTTTGGGAACGCATTGCATTTTCAAAAGCTCTTTTCTGCTAGTATGATATGTGCGAGTGCGACGAGTGAGCCAAAACACGCGGTCCATACTACCGGCGCCCAAGACGTCCGAACCCTTCACGGCGCGCGTCTGGACCAGCTGTATCACCGAAAGCAGTAAAAAAGAAGCAGCGAAGGTGTACTTTTCGCACATAGGAGCATCCAAAGTTTTACAGAGGGCTCCGTGGCATTATTTTTCTACCTTTTTCAGGTGGGGAGGACCTCTGCTAAGTTACTGTTGAACTGCGGGAAGGAAGGAGGTGCAAAATGGAAGGATAAAATTGGTTGGGATGAAGGAGAGGGTGAGAAATTGCAGACCTTGCTGCATCCGGGGACCAGCTCCTTGAGCAGCTCCATCCTCGCGTTTATCTTCTCGCGCCGAGCCTGCAATTTTTTTTTGATAGAAAAATTAGCGCGAGAGAAGCCAAATGGATGATGAATTAAGGAATTAATATAATAATCAGCAACAGAATCAACCCCCCCTGAAAAGTGGCTACTACTAGAAGCGACGTCAGTCACCGGGTCCTAATCACCCAATCATTGCCACGATTTAGGGAGCAAAACCGTAGGGATTAGCCGGGGGTTTAGCGTAGCGGCGAGCTGGACTCATACTCACCCGCTCGGCGAGGCTGTGGCTGTCGGTGGCCTGGCCCCTGCGGGCCCTGACGTGCACGTACGCCGGCTTCTCGTCCTCGCCCGACCCCTTGTCCTCGCCGCCGGCAGCCGTCGTCGTCTTCCCCTTCTTCGCCGCCCTCCCCTGCAGCCAATGGCCCGAATTAAACGCAAGCCGGCGATCAGACTCTGGTGCGGCGAGAACGGGCGGAGGCTGCAGCGCGGATGTAGACGTACCTTGGAGGCGGGCTCGGCCTTGCGCTTGTTGGCGGAGGCTGGAGGAGGAGGCGGTGGCGGGGAGGGGGACGGGGACGCGAAGGCGGAGAAGCGGGCGGCGCGGTCGACGAGGTGCGGGTCGGAGGGGAAGGCGGGCGCGGGCGCCGCGACTGGGAGCAGCAGCTCTATGGCCTGGGAGGTCGGGAGCCCCAGCAGCGCGGTGAATGTGCCGCCGCTGCCGGTGGAGGCCGCGGCGGAGGCGGGCGCCAGGGCCGGGATCTCGCCCCCGGCGGCCGGGAGGTCCGGCGTCGGCGAGGAGTGGCGCATTGGGGCGGCGCTGCGGAGACGGGGGAGGAGGCGGCGGCGGGTGGCGGGAACTGGCTGCGGAAATGGAAATGGGGGGAGAGGGGAGCGGAGGGCAGGCGGGAGAAGAGCAGTGGCGTATTTATAGAGGTCTGCGTGCTCCGCCTGCCGCGCTCGCTTCGCTTCGCTTCTGCGGTTCTGCTCGTGGTGGGTGGTCAAAGCGGGAAGAAGAAGAAGGCAGCTGGGATTTTTTACTGCGGTTTCCCTTTTCTTACTGGACGAATAGAATAGATAGGACAGAGCT
>NC_061508.1:56469097-56480074 GCF_022539505.1 Lolium rigidum
GTAAACGTCAATAGTATGGCCGTGCTGAGCGCGAATCTAAGACGTGTCGTTTGTAGTACCGTATTATAACATTCGTATACAATAGTTGGCTATAAGAATGAAATATTTTACTAATATATGGCCCACATTTCACTCCTCACAAAGTCTTGGAGAGCGCGTGCAAGATCTAGGCTATTGCATAGTAGCCCACCTCCCTTCTCTCTCCTCTTCTCTCTCTTCCAACTCATCTAAAATATATTATTTAATATCTTATATTCAGCTGACTGGACTCTATTGTACTTGCTCTAAGAAGTGGACCGTGCGGCGGTGGTAAAGCTGAAGCAGCTCTTCGACCTGTTCAGTAGAAAAACAGAATGGAAATTATACTAGGTACTCGTATTTTAAATTGAATTCGTAGAAATTTGGTAACTTGTTGCGAAACTCGTATCACTTGTTCCTTTGGAAATTCAGTTTGCCTCCCGGTATGCTCCTTCTACTAAAAAAATATATTTTAAAATGTCAAAAGAAATTGATAAAAAAAATTACATGTACATCTTTAAAATATATGTGCGTTCGTCAAGTTTCACGAGGAACCAATTTTTTTATTGTCTATGTAAAAAAGAGAAAATTTATCTTCGGAAAAGTTTTTATATTTAGCATTGAATTTTGTCTTTTTTGGCACGTCACATGACAAGTCGACTTTTCATGAAACGACTTTGTGAGCGCGTAGCACGTGAATATGTACATGCGAATTTTTCGTTTAAATTTTTAAAATTTCAAAATATATGTAACATGTATTTCAAAATAAAAGGAGCATATGCCACCATGTGCCAAAACACCATTCCCTTGTTCCCTTGAACTATTGAATCCTAATCTAAATTAAACCCTAGAGTTGTTTGGCCAAGCTAGCCAATGTCCTAGGTAATTATTTGTTCTAACTCTCTTGAGTTGTTTCATCCATGGACTCGGCGCACCGCTGCCTCGAGCAGTAGCAGGTTCACGTGCAGGGTCATGAGGAAGCCCAGCGCAGCAAGGACGACGAGGAGCATGGATGCATCGACTATGGCCTTGCGCTGGTGCTTGAATGTGGCCTAGCCATGGACATTGTTGTCTGCGTAGCCTTAGGCAGCCCTATGCCCCTTCTTCATGTCTAGGCATCTCATCGCCTATGGGGCCTCAAAATCGTCGCCACACACCTCTTTTTCATTTTTATTAGTCGCGACCAAGCTAGGTGTGTCACGTCCGAGTGAGGGAGGGCGGACACATCCTCTATGATCGTCGTTCATGGTCCTCTCCCTGAACTCTGGCGCCGCCATGCCTCGGCCATGGCCAGAGAGGATATGCGGTATAGGCATCGATAGAGGTCCGTCCTTGTCCCTCTCTATGTTCCCGCGTTCTCTTCCGGGGATCATGTAGGCGCTTGACAGGGGCGTAGTCAGCAACGCTGTACGAGCCTGCCAGGCCGGATGAAGCAACGGCTTCTTGCGAGCTCTATCCGTCGGTGAGGAGTTCAGCGCTCCCGCTCATTCACCTCTCCTTGCTCGTCCCCTCCCCTCCAGCTTCCCATCATGTTCCCCTCCGACCAGAGCAGGACGGTGATCCCTCCCCATGCCAGTGGTGAACCCAGAAAAATATATGAGTCGGGGCAAATGGATGAGTCGGGGCATTTCTTGTATAAATTTGCAAAATCTGAAGAAATTTCAGTCAAATATGAACAACTACTATAGGAATTAAAAAATGAGTGGGGTGCATGCCCCCACTGAGCTACACTTGGGTTCGCCCCTGCCCATGTCGTGTGTCCCTATTGAGCAATGCTTTTATTTTTTAATGGGGGGGGGGGAGATGGATTGCGATAGGAGGCGAATCTGACTTGCGGGCTCGTCTAGTCAGCGAGACAATGAGTATCATCGCCTAGGATTATCCTTTTTCTGGTGCCAAACAACTCCAGGCTTTCATTTAGATCGAGATTCAATAGTTTCAGGGTACAAATTAGCACGGAGATTACACCCGGGTCTTGGCGTTTAAAGCCACCGCTCTTGTGTGTCGTGTTGTGTGTGTATAAGTTGCCATTGCTTTGAAATACTTCAAGGTCGTTCATAAAAAGTTCTACATGTTGGTTCATTTTTCCAGGGAGCTCATGGACTGCCCCAAGTGGAGAGTCGGTATGCGGCCTACAAAAGGAGTCTCGGGAATGGCGGCGGCGTTGAATCGACGATCATTGGTCTCAAAGAGGAAGGCCCAAACAGTGGCGCCCTTCCATGTAGGCCAAGGGACCACAAGGCCACCAATGCCAATCTCAAACCTGATGCTTTCGCACTTGCATTGAGTGAGACCATGAAGACGTTGATGGTTGAGAAGGATGAGGCACTTGCCAAGAGAGACGAGAAGCGACATCGAGAGAAAGAGGCCACTTGTGCTAGCTTCATGGACCTTAGAAAGAGAACTCTTGAAATCCAAGCCATTGAAGTCGAGGACAAATTGATCGCCGACAAGAACCGGATCATATTCGCCGACTTAAGCTTGATGGAGCCGGAACAAATAGCTTGGTTCCAGAAGAAACAAGCAATCGCCTGCCAACGTGATGCGTGATCACACACACATAATACATATATATCTTTAATTTGTCTAGGTCGTATGAAACTTGTGTTGTTTTACACATTGATTTGGTACTACTGTGTGTAAACTATAGTTGTTTTTGTGACCTATTTTATTCATGTGTTGTTTGGTAAAGTAGTGAAAAAAATAAACGTGCAAGAGCCAATACAGACAAAAATACGTTGGGCTAGCCGCTTAGCTGCCTCGACCTGAACGAACAAAGGTAGCCAGACGGTAGATTTTGTATCAGTGGCGGAGCCAGAATAACAAGGATGCGCGCACCCAGGTTTCATTCACCATTTCCGGGATGCGACCCGGATGAATGAAACATGGGTGTGCGCGCACCAATTTAGGAAAAGTTCAAAAAATGCTATTTAAAAGTTTAAAACAATGTGAAGTAAAATTTTACATGTATATATTATGTTGATAATTTCACGAAAAAATACCATTGTGTGTGGCCTGCATAAAAATGACAAAATGTCCGAATGAGAATAGTGAACAAGAATTTGTACTATTCACAGGAATAGGAATTTACATTTTGTCATTTTTGTGTAGGTCACACACAATGGTATTTTTTCGTAAAAACATACACGAGTAAGTATCAACATAATATATACATGCAAAAATTTACTTCACATTTTTTTTGAAACTTTTAAATAGCATTTTTTTGAAACTTTTCGTAAATGGGTGCGCGCGCACCCAGGTTCCATTCACCATTTCCGGGTAGTCAGTTTAAAACTGTATAGTCAAATATATATATTTATACGAATTTTTCATTATTTTTTTCATACATCCAGCCGCCAAAGAAAAAACAGTGTAGTCAATTGACTACACTGCCTAAACCATGGTTACCCGGTCAAAATGAACACTTTTCGTATTTAAAATACGGAGTAGATCGAATGCTACACAGTTTTATCCTCACAAACTGCCGCACTAGCGCCCGACGTAAACAAAGGGAGACGAGCACGCACGTGGGAGACTCCGAGACTGTGTGTATACCCTCGTGTAGTCGTGCGTGACACGAGCATAAAGGAAACAGTTTCTGAAGAGTCAAAGGCCATGTGCATGCCGCTCGCTGTCTTTGCCTGCTCAAGCGTGTGCGTCAACTTTTTTTTTTTTTTTTTTTTGAACAGGGACGGACCCAGAAGGGTCCAGATGCTGCATTATCACAACGCGGTGGGGATACATTTTACAAAGAGGACCTCCAAATACAAGGTTGGAAGAACACAGTCCTCAAAATTTATGAAAAGAACCCTACAAAGATACAAGAGAAAGCCATCGGATCCTTCTCCACCGTCGATGAGGTCGAACTCGATGCCACGGCCACCAGCGCCGTCGCCGGGGACAAAACCACTTGGAGACGGGCCGGCGTGGAATGCCGCAGCCGAGCAGAAGAAGACCCTCCACTTTGGCTCATCGGCCTGGAGGGAGAAAAGGAGATGGAGCAAGCACAAGGCCAGCTCCAGAGCTCGGAGCAGTCGCCTGACGACCATTTGATACAGCAGCCGGACGGCGTCTCGCCGATGAAGCGCTGCTGTTGGAGTACTCCAAATAATCCCAGAGGGAATAAAGATATGGCAGCAAACCAAGGCCACCACATATTGATCAACAATCTGCAGCAAGATTCCCGTGTGGAGCCGTAGACCAGGCCACTTTCTCTCACCAATCGTTACCACGACGATGCGACAGAGAGAGGCGCCCAAGATTGACAGCTCCACAGCAACAACTCTTCCAGAAGAGAGCTCATCGAGCTTATTAATCAAGCAGCCAAGAACTTCTCTACCTGCTAGCTTCAACCTCTGAAGCTCCACAAGGAAGAAGAAGCCCAGCTCACCACCACCGCAGCTCGGATGCGGCAGGGCCAGGCTTGAGACAGCCGCCTTATTGTCGGAGATCCCCGCTCCCAACTCCTCCACTCGTCGCAACTCCTGCCACCGGAGCACCACGGCAAAGTATATTGAGGACGAGCCGCCCCAGATCCGGCCGGCGAGATCTGACGCACTACTCCCAGACGCCACTATGGGACAAGACACTACACTAGTATTTACAGAGATGAAACCGGCGCCTCGCCTCAGCCATCTCCCGGTGGCATCGCCGCCGGAGAGGACCTCGGCTTGGCCCGGAACACTCGAGAAGACCCTCAAACTACTGTAGCAATGAGAGAGAGTGAAGGGGATAAGGATAAGCGTGTGCGTCAACTCAACTCAACTTGGGGACTGGAAGAGCAAAAAATAAAAACAAAAAAAGCTTGCGACGGTAGTACCGTCACTGGCCACGCGGCGAAGATTCCGAAGCCTCAGTCCGTCCATCGGTACGTCCGCCGCGCGCACCACACTCCACACACGAGCATGCACTCGATGTTTTTTTTATTTTGAGGTGACGCACAGTCGTGCGAGAGCCTGCGATTCACCACGCCAGCCCAGCCGATCCTTGCGCTGAACCCAGCCCACAAGTGTACGCCGTGCTGGGCCTCTACACATTTTCCGCCTCAGAGACTAACCAGTTGCTCAATCTTTCCCTGTTGTGCGTTTGCCGTTTTACGCTTTCTCGGAAGGAAGTCAGGTTCTCAAGTTCAAATGACAGAAAGCTCTGCTAAACGGTAATCTAGAATGCTCCATCCCAAGTTATTGGCAAGTCTTGTACGCTCGAAAATACTCTTCCAAGATATTTAATTATTAAGCATTTGAGCGAACTCGCAATATAATACGTCAGGTGGCAGAAACAACCTGAAAGGAGTGACGTGTTTTTTGCTTCGCGTGTATGTTTAGGGTTGAATACACCACATAAAAGATTAAATTAAATTCCCAAAATTAAGTTCTAAACTACAATACCTTTCCATTTAAAATTTCGATTTAAAGTTCTTTGCTAATCTTGAGTCGACCGAGACTTTCATATGTATTAGTCTAATATGAGAAGTGCAGTTTTAGTTTTGTGGAAAGTGTTGACATGATTCCGCGTCATGTAAAAGAGTTAAGTATAAACTACATTATATTGTTGTAGCATAATTCTAGATTCTTTCATCTCCAGCACACATTTGTATAACTTTTAAAGTGTCTGACTCGTTCAACTTTGTTAAAACCCATGGTTGTGGCTAGGCGTAGACCATGCAAAGCATCTCGGCCATGGAAGTAGAGGTCACATGTGGTATGAACCGAGATCCAGCAGCTAGAAACATCCCTTGGCTATTCCGAATAATCACACCCGTAGCACCAATACACTCTTTAGCAATAAAAGCGGCATCAACATTTACCTTAACAAAAGTACCTCTTGGTTTCAACTAGCTTTTTTTCTCTAGATTATAGCCCACCGATTTAGCATTCGCTGCATTAGCAGTAATAGCACGAATAGATGAAATGCAGTTTTGGACGGGAGGAACCTGTTCCCCATGAGACCGTCTTCTTCGAATCCACTAAATATACCAAGCCGTCACAGCGATCAATTCCCTTGCTTGGATAGAGTCGTAATCAGGCACCGACTCTTTATTTGCACAAAAGAGTGAAACCAAAACCTCAGAACCCGGCCTTCCCGATAGTAACACTTCATGAACTTTATGTTGGAGCCCAATACCTTTCCAAATCCAATCGGCTGTCTGACACTTAAACAACATATGGAGCACGTCTTCTCCTCATCATTACAGACCGGACAAAGATCATCTGTCCCAATATGACGCCTAAATAAAATAGCTTTCAGAGGTACAATATCGTGCAAAATTCTCCAGCAATGTATCTTAATTAACTAGGATTTTCCAGGCGGAGGAGCACTACCTTAATTAACCAGCAAATCCTTTTCATTTTTTTTTTTCATTTTTAGCTAGCTAGTTGGTTTCACTTGTAAGCACTTGACAGGGACGCGGTCAGCAATGTTGTATGAGCCTGCCAGACCAGACGAAGCAACGGCTGCTTGCGAGCTCTAGCCGCCGGTGAGGAGTTCAGCGCTCCTGCTCATTCACCTCTCCTTTCCCGTCCCCTCCCCTCCACCTTCCCGTCATGTTCCCTGATACGTCTCCGACGTATCGATAATTTCTTATGTTCCATGCCACATTATTGATGTTATCTACATGTTTTATGCACACTTTATGTCATATTCGTGCATTTTCTGGAACTAACCTATTAACAAGATGCCGAAGTGCCGATGCTTGGTTTTCTGCTGTTTTTGGTTTCAGAAATCCTAGTAAGGAAATATTCTCGGAATTGGACGAAATCAACGCCCAGGGGCCTATTTTGCCACGAAGCTTCCAGAAGTCCGAAGACGAAACGAAGTGGGGCCATGATGACGCGTAAAGCACACGCTCGTTGGGAACCCCAAGTGGAAGGTGTGATGCGTACAGCAGCAAGTTTCCCTCAGTAAGAAACCAAGGTTTATCGAACCAGTAGGAGTCAAGAAGCACGTTGAAGGTTGATGGCGGCGGGATGTAGTGCGGCGCAACACCGGGGATTCCGGCGCCAACGTGGAACCTGCACAACACAACCAAAGTACTTTGCCCCAACGAAACAGTGAGGTTGTCAATCTCACCGGCTTGTCCGTAACAAAGGATTAACCGTATTGTGTGGAAGATGATTGTTTGCGGAAAACGAGTAGAACAAGTATTGCAGTAGATTGTATTACAGTAAAGAGAATTGGACCGGGGTCCACAGTTCACTAGAGGTGTCTCTCTCATAAGACGAACAGCATGTTGGGTGAACAAATTACAGTTGGGCAATTGACAAATAAAGAGAGCATGACCATGCACATACATATTATGATGAGTATAGTGAGATTTAATTTGGGCACTACGACAAAGTACATAGACCGCCATCCAACTGCATCTATGCCTAAAAAGTCCACCTTCAGGTTATCATCCGAACCCCTCCAAGTATTAAGTTGCTAACAACGCACAATTGCATTAAGTATTGCGCGTAATGTAACTAGTGACTACATCCTTGAACATAGCACTAATGTTTTATCCCTAGTGGCAACAAGACATCCATAACCTTAGAGGTTCTTGTCACCCCTCCGTATTCACAGAGACATGAACCCACTATCGAGCATAAATACTCCCTCTTGGAGTTACTAGCATCAACTTGGCCGGAAGCATCTACTAATAACGGAGAGCATGCAAGATCATAAACAACACATAGATATAACTTTGATAATCAACATAACAAGTATTCTCTATTCATCGGATCCCAACAAACGCAACATATAGAATTACGGATAGATGATCTTGATCATGTTAGGCAGCTCACAAGATCCGACAATGATAGCACAATGGGGAGAAGACAACCATCTAGCTACTGCTATGGACCCATAGTCCAGGGGTAGACTACTCACACATCACACCGGAGGCGACCATGGCGGCGTAGAGTCCTCCGGGAGATGATTCCCCTCTCCGGCAGGGTGCCGGAGGCGATCTCCGGATCCCCCGAGATGGGATCGGCGTTGGCGGCGTCTCCGGAAGGTTTTCCGTATCGTGGCTCTCGGTACGGGGGGTTTCGTCACGGAGGCTTTAAGTGGGCGGAAGGGCAAGTCGGGAGGGGGCACGGGGGCCCCAGATGACGGGGCGGCGCGGCCAAGGGGGGGGGGGCCGCGCCGCCCTAGGGTTTGGGCACCCTGTGGCCCCACTTCGTTTCGTCTTCGGACTTCTGGAAGCTTCGTGGAAAAATAGGCCCCCGGGCGTTGATTTCGTCCAATTCCGAGAATATTTCCTTACTAGGATTTCCGAAACCAAAAACAGCAAGACAACGAATCGGCACTTCGGCATCTTGTTAATAGGTTAGTTCCGTGAAAATGCACGAATATGACATAAAGTGTGCATAAAACATGTAGATAACATCAATAATGTGGCATGGAACATAAGAAATTATCGATACGTTGGAGACGTATCGGCATCCCCAAGCTTAGTTCTGCTCGTCCCGAGCGAGGTAAAACGATAACACGAGATAATTTCGGTGTGACATGCCATCATAATCTTGATCATACTATTTGTAAAGCATATGTAGTGAATGCAACGATCAAAACAATGTATATGACATGAGTAAACAAGTGAATCATAAAGCAAAGACTTTTCATGAATAGCACTTCAAGACAAGCATCAATAAGTCTTGCATAAGAGTTAACTCATAAAGCAATAATTCATAGTAAAGGCATTGAAGCAACACAAAAGAAGATTAAGTTTCAGCGGTTGCTTTCGACTTGTAACATATATATCTCATGGATATTGTCAACATAGAGTAATATAATAAGTGCAATAAGCAAGTATGTAGGAATCAATGCACAGTTCACACAAGTGTTTGCTTCTTGAGGTGGAGAGAAATAGGTGAACTGACTCAACATTGAAAGTAAAAGAATGGTCCTCCATAGAGGAAAAGCATCGATTGCTATATTTGTGCTAGAGCTTTGATTTTGAAAACATGAAACAATTTTGTCAACGGTAGTAATAAAGCATATGCATCATGTAAATTATATCTTATAAGTTGCAAGCCTCATGCATAGTGTACTAATAGTGCCCGCACCTTGTCCTAATTAGCTTGGACTACCGGATCATCACAATGCACATGTTTTTACCAAGTGTCACAAAGGGGTACCTCTATGCCGCACCGTACAAAGGTCTAAGGAGAAAGCTCGCATTGGATTTCTCGCTATTGATTATTCTTCAACTTAGACATCCATACCGGGACAACATAGACAACAGATAATGGACTCCTCTTTTATGCATAAGCATGTAACAACAATTAATAATTTTCTCATTTGAGATTTGAGGATATATGTCCAAAACTGAAACTTCCACCATGGATCATGGCTTTAGTTAGCGGCCCAATGTTCTTCTCTAACAATATGCATGCTTAATCATAAGGTGGTAGATCTCTCTTACTTCGGACAAGACGGACATGCATAGCAACTCACATGAAATTCAACAATGAATAGTTGATGGCGTCCCCAAGTGAACATGGTTATCGCACAACAAGCAACTTAATAAGAGATAAAGTGCATAATTACATATTCAATACCACAATAGTTTTTAAGCTATTTGTCCCATGAGCTATATATTGCAAAGGTGAATGATGGAATTTTAAAGGTAGCACTCAAGCAATTTACTTTGGAATGGCGGAAAATACCATGTAGTAGGTAGGTATGGTGGACACAAATGGCATAGTGGTTGGCTCAAGTATTTTGGATGCATGAGAAGTAATCCCTCTCGATACAAGGTTTAGGCTAGCAAGGCTTATTTGAAACAAACACAAGGATGAACCGGTGCAGCAAAACTCACATAAAAGACATATTGAAAACATTATAAGACTCTACACCGTCTTCCTTGTTGTTCAAACTCAATACTAGAAATTATCTAGACCTTAGAGAAACCAAATATGCAAACCAAATTTTAGCATGCTCTATGTATTTCTTCATTAATGGGTGCAAAGCATATGATGCAAGAGCTTAATCATGAGCACAACAATTGCCAAGTATCACATTACCCAAGACATTTATAGCAATTACTACATGTATCATTTTCAAATTCCAACCATATAACAATTTAACGAAGGAGAAACTTCGCCATGAATACTATGAGTAGAAACCAAGGACATACTTGTCCATATGCTACAGCGGAGCCTGTCTCTCTCCCATAAAGTGAATGCTAGGATCCATTTTATTCAAACAAAACAAAAAACAAAAACAAACCGACGCTCAAGCAAAGCACATAAGATGTGATGGAATAAAAATATAGTTTCGGGGGAGGAACCCGATAATGTTGTCGATGAAGAAGGGGATGCCTTGGGCATCCCCAAGCTTAGACGCTTGAGTCTTCTTGATATATGCAGGGGTGAACCACCGGGGCATCCCCAAGCTTAGAGCTTTCACTCTCCTTGATCATGTTGCATCATACTCCTCTCTTGATCCTTGAAAACTTCCTCCACACCAAACTTAGAACAACTCATTAGAGGGTTAGTGCACAATAAAAATTAACATATTCAGAGGTGACACAATCATTCTTAACACTTCTGGACATTGCATAATGCTACTGGACATTAGTGGATCAAAGAAATTCATCCAACATAGCAAAAGAGGCAATGCGAAATAAAAGGCAGAATCTGTCAAAACAGAACAGTTCGTATTGACGAATTTTAAAATGGCACCAGACTTGCTCAAATGAAAATGCTCAAATTGAATGAAAGTTGCGTACATATCTGAGGATCATGCACGTAAATTGGATTAATTTTCTGAGCTACCTACAGGGAGGTGGACCCAGATTCGTGACAGCAAAGAAATCTGGAACTGCGCAGTAATCCAAATCTAGTACTTACTTTTCTATCAACGGCTTAACTTGGCACAACAAAACACAAAACTAAGATAAGAAGAGGTTGCTATAGTAGTAAACAACTTCCAAGACACAAAATAAAAACAAAGTACTGTAGGTAAAAATATGGG
>NC_061508.1:56480174-56491319 GCF_022539505.1 Lolium rigidum
GAGACAATGGGTGGACACACGAGTACAAAACCATCTTATGAACAAGCACCTGGACAAACCCTAGAACTAGTTCAGGTACGATGTGTGATAAAACTAGACCAAACAATCGAAAACTCTAGAAAATACACAAATAGAAACCACAAGAACCACCAGAGTCGTCGAATCTACATGTCAACACGACACGGGAAACTCAGCGGCTCCTCCAGAGCGGGTAAATCAACAAGAAAAAAGACCAAGAAACCCTAAATAATAAGATGCATGTCATCACGAAATGTGGAATTATACGGCTACTCACAAAGGCAAACCCTAACTAATGTTCCTCAGAAGGTGTGTAACCAAGAAGCGGTGGAAGAAATCGATGAAAAAAGCATGACTTTACTGAGAGAAAACGAATCTGCATCCGACTTCCGCATATTTTCCATTTGAAAGTGCTACCTCCCTCCCATTAATTCCCCAGAAAACTCACAGCCCGGAAATACAAAGGGAAAAAACTGATTCGATCTAATCGAATCAAAGGGAAAAACCAAGATCTTAGAAACCCTAAGCAGGCAGAATAACACGACGGCGCTTACCACTGGAGCAGGAAAAACGTCCGCCGACGATGAGTTGCGAGAGGTTCTCGGCAGCAACGGAGTAGAAGGGAAAATAGCAGCGCCGCCGACGAGACGACCAGCCGAAACAGCGAGCCACGAAGATAGGCGACGAAAGAAGAAGACTAAGGGAAAAACAGAGATAAAGGCACACGCGAATCGGGTCCCCGTAAACCCGTTAAGTGCGAAGCGAGCCCGTTACGAGAAGTGGACGGTTCGCAAACTCACCAGAAAGCAACACGTGTCGCGCGCGGAGGCAGTCCACCGGCAAATTCCGCGCCCCACGTTCACCCACGTGTCGAGGGCGGAGAAAGTCACTTCCCTTCCCAGAGGTCGGCCTTTTTCTAGAGTTTTCGGCAAGTGGTTAGTCTCTGAGGCAGAAAATGTATGGAGGCCCAGCATGGCGAACAAGTGTGGGCTGGGTCCAGCGCAGGGATCGGCTGGCCTGGCGTGGTGAATGGCAGGCCCTCGTGGTCGTGGGGCTGTGCGATGCACCGGGGCTTGGACGGGAGCTCCTATTGCCCGCTTTAAGCGGGAGCGAGCGCGGATCCTATTCATCGCTCACTGCGGCGGCTATCTGGGGCGCCGCACAGGGGAGAGATTCGGTGGGCCGGCCCATCACCAGTGATATGAGGGTTTTCCTGTTTTTGTGCATTCTGATCAGACGTGTCTGTTTCTATGGTTCTTCTCTGCTTTTCCTTTTTCTGTTTGGTTTTCTTCTCGATTTATTTCCCTTTTTCTTTTGTTTTTTCCACTTTTCTATGAACTGTTTCAAAATCTTAGCAACTTTTGAAATTCAAAAAAAATCAAATTCGAACATGTTCAAAATTTGAACGTTTTTCAGAACTAAACAGTTTTCAAGTTTTAACTTTTTCAAAACCTAAATATTTTTAAAAACATAATTGTTTTCTAGGTTGAATTTTTTTCAGATGTGAACTATTTTCTAGTTTCAACTTTTTTTTTAAGTTTGAACTTTTCAAAATTAGAACAATTTTATATATTTGAATAGTTTTCAAAATTAAACATGTTTATGTATTATAGTTTCTTTATTTTTATTTTCTCTTTTATGTTTCTTAATTATTAAAAATAGTTACATTATTCTAATAAAATTCATAGATTAAAAAGATATGTTCGCATGTTTGAAAATATATTCACATATTCAAAAAAACATAGGTTCAAAGTAATTTGTCGTTCCAAAAATTTCTCAACGGGTTAAAACATGTTCACGTGGTTTAAAATAATTTGCCGATCGAAAAATTGTTCATCAAATTTAAACAATGTTCAAATGGTTTCCGATCCAAAATTTGTTCATCGGCATTAAAATTGTTCACGTGGTTAAATAATTCATCGACCGAAAATTGCTCATCGGCTTAAAAAATGTTCACGTGTTCACCGATCGAAAATTGTTCGTCTGATTAGAAATATGTTCAAATGCATCAACATAATTTTCCGATCCAGAAAACGTTCACCGTCACAAAAACTGTTCACATGGTTTAAAATAATCCGCCTACATAAAATTGCTCGTCGGGTTAAAAATGTTCATGTGGTTTCATATAATCCGCCGATCGAAAAATTGTTCGTCAGATTAAAAGAATGTTCAAATGGTTCAAAATAATTTGCCGATCTAATTTTTTTCATCAACATAAAAGTAGTTCATGTGGTTCAACATAAATCACTGGCCAAAAGTTGCTCGCCGGGTTAAAATAATATTCACGTGGTTTAAAATAATTCACCGATCGAAAAATTGTTCATGAGATTAAAAAATATTCAAATGATTCAATATAATTTTTCAATCCAAAAGTTGTTCCTCGGGCTTACAAGATGTTCACGTTCTTTTAAATGTTCATGTTTTAAAAAAACCATATTAAAAATGTTCATCTATAAAAATATTCTTGTTGAAAAAATGTACACGATGTTTAAAAAATTAATAAGAGGTTCATACGAAACTGAAACGTGAACATGTTTAAAAAATGTACACATTTTTGTACTCCGTACTTGTAAAGCGGAGAGAGAAAGAACATACGAAAACAGAAAAAACAAACTGGCCGAGTGGTCCGCTTTTGATCCGAACTTAGCGTGCCCGCGGGGTGGGCCGCAGCCCAGCTGAAGCCAGCGTGCTTAATGTCTGTGCGGCGCCTCTGTTCCAGACCGCGTAAGGCGGTGTAAAGGAGCCCTCGTGGTCGTGGGGCTGTGCGATGCACCGGGGCTTGGACGGGAGCTCCTATTGCCCGCTTTAAGCGGGAGCGAGCCTCCCTCCCGCCTGAAGCAGCTTGTTTGTGGGTCTCCCTGCTGCGGCCCAACAAAAGGTAGTCCCTCTTTTTTCGTTTTTTTTTTCTTTTTTCTGTTATCTGTTTTTTGTTTTAAGGCATTTTAAATCTGAAGTTTTAGAGAATTGAATTTATTTTTGAACAAAATTTATTTTAACAAAAATTTTGAATAAAAAATTTATTTGAATAAAAATTTATTTTTGAACAAATTTGGAATTCTTACAAATTTCAAATTCTAACAATATTCAAATTCGGAAAAATTTCAAACATGAACATTTTTTAAATCTGAACAAAAACGGAACAAAATTCAAAATCGAAAAAGTTAAAAACCGAAAAGTTTAAAACAAAAGAATTTTACATCGAACAAAAAATATATTTGAACAAAATTTATTTTTGAACAAATTTTGAATTTGAACAAATTTCAAATTCTAACAAATTTCAAATTCTAACAAATTTCAAACATGAATATTTTTTAAATCTGAACAAATTTTGGAATCAGTAAAACCAAAATAGCAAAAAACCATAAAAGAAATCATCCAAAAACACAAAAAAACTGAGAAACCCTGAAAAAAAACGAAAAAACAAACGAAAACCGTACGTCCTAAGCGCTAATGGGCCGGCGCACCCAATCCGTCGCTTGAGCGGGAGCGAATCGCTCTGGAGCTTGACGTTTACTGTACACCCGAGTGCATGCTCGTGTCGTGTGTGGTGTGGTGCGCGCGGCGGACGTACCGATGGACGGACCGAGGCTTCGGAATCTTCGCCGCGTGGCCCGTGACGGTGTTGCCGTCGCAAGATTTTTTCGCTCTTCCCGTCCCCGGACGTCGAGTTGAGTTGACGCACACACTTGAGCAGCCAAAGACAGCGGCACATGGCCTTTGACTCTTCACAAACTGTTCCGTTCATGCTCGTGTCACGCACGATTACACGAGGGTATACGCACAGTCTCGGAGTCTCCCACGTGCGTGCTCGTCTCCCTTTATTTACGTCGGGCGCTAGTACCAAACGTATAGACACACAAACTGCCGCGTGCAAGTTGAGTAGACACACAAATGTCCCGAAGGACCAGTTGTCGTCCTCGTCGGCCTCCACCTCGTCGGCCTCCACCTCGTTGGCCTTCTCCTCCTTTGGCGCCGGCAGCTCCGATGTCCGGCGAGGTCGACGTAGTTGCCACCGTGGTCCCTGGCGGACCACACCGCCGCCTGCCGCGGGTCTAGCGTAATATGCCGGTAGTCTTCGTCGACGGAACGGCCGACCATGAACTGTAGGGCGGGGAACTCCTCGTCGTCGCCGTGGCCACGGTGCGCCTCGGCCTCCTTCTCCCACCATTTCTTCTTCGCCGGCGGAAGTGGTGGCGGTAGCCGTACTCGCGCAGCGTGGTGTCGACGTCGCGGCCGTACCACCAGGCACGGCGGCCGACGGTGTTGAAGCGGCCGCTCGCGCGGTTGGCCGTCCGCGCGAGCTCGATGGCGCGCTCGTCTTCGGAACGCCATGCCCAAGCCGGGCTGTCGAGAGCGTTGTCCGGCAAGCTCCTCTCCTCCGGCGTCATCAGGTTCTGCCGTTCCCTGACGAGGGCCCGTGTCTGTGCTCCTGGCGGTGGAGACGGTGGCACGGCGAAGCCGCTGTTGGAGACGTGCCAGCCGTGCGGCAATTTGTACTGTACTGGCACGAGAATGCACTGCCAGTACAGTACGTCGGCCTCGTCGAGGCTAAGCTGCAACGAGTGGAGCACGTCGTCGGCGGCGGCCTGGTCATTGTGCGCCATCGTCGGAGGGGTGCATGGGAGGTTTGCGTGGCGGTTGGACGGTGGGGAACAGAGAGAAGTGCGCGCTGCTGGGGTTTTAAGGGAGGCGGCGGACGCGCATTGAGGGCGCGTGGGAATGGTAGGTGGACGCCGCGTGGCTAGTCGCCGCCCTCGCCGTTTGGGTTTCAGCGCGGGAGGCCATTAACGTCGATGACCAACCTCCCCGCATCATTTCCGATGCGAACCGCCGCGTCCTCTCGCTGACAAGGCGCCCCCACCCGCGAAAACCGTCGTTCCGCGAGGCGCCGGCGCGCCCGATTCGCGCCCTTGGCCAAGGGGCCGACACGGGGTTGCCGGTGCTTCTATTGGGCTCGAAAAAGCGCCGGCGCTGTTTAGAGCGCACCGGTGTGAGTCCATTTTCGTTGCTGGCTCCAAAAATACTATCGAGGATGCCGGTGGAGATGCTCTAACTTAACTAGGAGTATCTTCGGTGCTCGATCTATTTTAAATACGAAAAGTGTTCATTTTGACCGGGTAACGTTTAGGCAGTGTAGTCAATTGACTGCACTGTTTTTTTGGCAATATAGGCTGGATGTATGAAAAATAATGAAAAATTCGTATAAGTATATATTTGACTACACAGTTTTAAACTAACTACACATCCTTGTTATCCTGGCTCCACCAGTGATACAAAATCTACCGTCTGGATACCTTTGTTCGTTCAGGTCGAGACAGCTCAGCGGCTAGCCCAACGTATTTTGTCTGTATTGGCTCTTGCGAGTTTATTTTTTTCACTACTTTACCAAACAATACATGAATAAAATAGGTCACAAAAACGACTATAATGATAATAAATTACCACGCGGTGCAAAAGATGACTTGTTTCTTCTGGAACTGACCTATTTGTTCCGGCTCCATCAAGCTTAAGTTGGCGAATATGATCTGGTTCTTCTTGGCGATCAATTTGGCCTCGACTTTAATGGTTTGGATTTTAAGAGCTCTCTTTCTAAGGTCCTCGAAGCTAGCACAAGTGGCCTCTTTCTCTCGGTGTCACTTCTTATCTCTCTTGGCAAGTGTCTCATCCTTCTCGGCCATCAACCCCTTCAAGGTCTCGCTCAATGCAAGTGCAAAAGCCTCACCTTGAGATTGACATTGGTGGTCTTGTGGTCCATTGGCCTACATGGAAGGGTGCCACTGTTTGGGCCTTCCTCTTTGAGACCAATGACCATTGATTCAATGTCGCCACCATTCCCGAGACTTCTTTTGTAGGCCGCATACCGACTCTCCACTTGGGGCAGTCCTTGAGCTCTCTCCAAAAATGGATCAACATGTATAACTTTTTATGAATGACCTTGAAGTAGTTCAAAGCAATGGGAACTTATACACACCACAACATGACACACAGGAGCGGTGGCTTTAAACGCCAAGGCCTGTACGTAATCTCCGCGCTAATTTGTACCCTAGAACTATTGAATCGTGATTTAAATGAAAGCCTGGAGATGTTTGGCACCATGAAAAGGATAATCCTAGGTGATGATACTCATTGTCTCGCTGACTAGATAGAACCGCATGTCAGATTCGTCTCCTATCCCAATCCATCTCCCCCATTAAAAAAATAAAAGCATTGCTCAGCAGGAAGGGGCGGACCCAAGTGTAGCTCAGTGGGGCACTCAAAATTTTGATTCCTATAGTACTTGTTAATATTTAACTGAAATTTCTTTAGATTTTACAAATTTATATAAGAAATGCCCCTACTCATTCATTTACCCCCACTCATATATTTTTCTTGGTTCGCCACTGGCATGGGCAGGGGTCACCGTCCTGCTCTGGCCAGAGGGGAATGATGGCGTGTAACTCACACGTTCGTTGGGAACCCCAAGAGGAAGGTATGATGCGTACAGCAACAAGTTTTCCCTCAGAAAGAAACCAAGGTTTATCGAACCAGGAGGAGCCAAGAAGCACGTTGAAGGTTGATGGCGGCGGGATGTAGTGCGGCGCAACACCGGGGATTCCGGCGCCAACGTGGAACCTGCACAACACAACCAAAGTACTTTGCCCCAACGAAACGGTGAGGTTGTCAATCTCACCGGCTTGCTGTAACAAAGGATTAACCGTATTGTGTGGAAGATGATTGTTTGCGTGAAAACGGTAGAACAAGTATTGCGAGTAGATTGTATTTCGAGTAAAGAGAATTGGACCGGGGTCCACGGTTCACTAGAGGTGTCTCTCCCATAAAACAAACAGGCATGTTGGGTGAACAAATTACGGTTGGGCAATTGACAAATAAAGAGGGCATGACCATGCACATACATATCATGATGAGTATAGTGAGATTTAATTGGGCATTACGACAAAGTACATAGACCGCCATCCAACTGCATCTATGCCTAAAAAGTCCACCTTCAGGTTATCATCCGAACCCCTCCGGTATTAAGTTGCAAAGCAACGGACAATTGCATTAAGTATGGTGCGTAATGTAATCAACAACTACATCCTTAGACATAGCATCAATGTTTTATCCCTAGTGGCAACGACACAACACAACCTTAGAACTTTCTATCACCGTCCCGGGTGTCAATGCGAGCATGAACCCACTATCGAGCATAAATACTCCCTCTTGGAGTTACAAGCATCTACTTGGCCGGAGCATCTACTAGTAACGGAGAGCATGCAAGATCATAAACAACACATAGATATAACTTTGATAATCAACATAACAAGTATTCTCTATTCATCGGATCCCAACAAACGCAACATATAGAATTACGAGATAGATGATCTTGATCATGTTAGGCAGCTCACAAGATCCGACAATGATAGCACAATGGGGAGAAGACAACCATCTAGCTACTGCTATGGACCCATAGTCCGGGGGTAGACTACTCACACATCACACCGGAGGCGACCATGGCGGCGTAGAGTCCTCCGGGAGATGATTCCCCTCTCCGGCAGGGGTGCGGAGAGCGATCTCCCTGGATCCCCGAGATGGGATCGGCGTTGGCGGCGTCTGCGGAAGGTTTTCCGTATCGTGGCTCTCGGTGCTGGGGGTTTCGTCACGGAGGCTTTAAGTAGGCGGAAGGGCAAGTCGGGGAGGGGCACGGGGGCCCCGGATGACGGGCGGCGCGGCCTAGAGGGCCGCGCCGCCCTAGGGTTTGGGCACCCTGTGGCCCCACTTCGCTTCGTCTTCGGACTTCGGAAGCTTCGTGGAAAAATAGGCCCCTGGGCGTTGATTTCGTCCAATTCCGAGAATATTTCCTTACTAGGATTTCTGAAACCAAAAACGAGCAGAAAACGACATCGGCACTTCGGCATCTTGTTAATAGGTTAGTTCCGAGAAAATGCACGAATATGACATAAAGTGTGCATAAAACATGTAGATAACATCAATAATGTGGCATGGAACATAAGAAATTATCGATACGTTGGAGACGTATCAGCATCCCCAAGCTTAGTTCTGCTCGTCCCGAGCTGGTAAAACGATAACACAGATAATTTCTGGAGTGACATGCCATCATAACCTTGATCATACTATTTGTAAAGCATATGTAGTGAATGCAGCGATCAAAACAATGTATATGACATGAGTAAACAAGTGAATCATAAATCAAAGACTTTTCATGAATAGCACTTCAAGACAAGCATCAATAAGTCTTGCATAAGAGTTAACTCATAAAGCAATAATTCAAAGTAAAGGCATTGAAGCAACACAAAAGAAGATTAAGTTTCAGCGGTTGCTTTCAACTTGTAACATGTATATCTCATGGATAATTGTCAACATAGAGTAATATAATAAGTGCAATAAGCAAATATGTAGGAATCAATGCACAGTTCACACAAGTGTTTGCTTCTTGAGGTGGAGAGAAATGGGTGAACTGACTCAACATTGAAAGTAAAAGAATGGTCCTCCATAGAGGAAAAGCATCGATTGCTATATTTGTGCTAGAGCTTTGATTTTGAAAACATGAAACAATTTTGTCAACGGTAGTAATAAAGCATATGTATCATGTAAATTATATCTTATAAGTTGCAAGCCTCATGCATAGTGTACTAATAGTGCCCGCACCTTGTCCTAATTAGCTTGGACTACCGGATCATCACAATGCACATGTTTTTACCAAGTGTCACAAAGGGGTACCTCTATGCCGCCTGTACAAAGGTCTAAGGAGAAAGCTCGCATTTGGATTTCTCGCTATTGATTATTCTTCAACTTAGACATCCATACCGGGACAACATAGACAACAGAGATAATGGACTCCTCTTTTATGCATAAGCATGTAACAACAATTAATAATTTTCTCATTTGAGATTGAGGATATATGTCCAAAACTGAAACTTCCACCATGGATCATGGCTTTAGTTAGCGGCCCAAAGTTCTTCTCTAACAATATGCATGCTTAACCATAAGGTGGTAGATCTCTCTTACTTCAGACAAGACGGACATGCATAGCAACTCACATGAAATTCAACAAAGAGTAGTTGATGGCGTCCCCAGTGAACATGGTTATCGCACAACAAGCAACTTAATAAGAGAAAGTGCATAATTACATATTCAATACCACAATAGTTTTTAAGCTATTTGTCCCATGAGCTATATATTGCAAAGGTGAATGATGGAATTTTAAAGGTAGCACTCAAGCAATTTACTTTGGAATGGCGGAAAATACCATGTAGTAGGTAGGTATGGTGGACACAAATGGCATAGTGGTTGGCTCAAGTATTTGGATGCATGAGAAGCATTCCCTCTCGATACAAGGTTTAGGCTAGCAAGGCTTATTTGAAACAAACACAAGGATGAACCGGTGCAGCAAAACTCACATAAAAGACATATTGAAAACATTATAAGACTCTACACCGTCTTCCTTGTTGTTCAAGCTCAATACTAGAAATTATCTAGACCTTAGAGAAACCAAATATGCAAACCAAATTTTAGCATGCTCTATGTATTTCTTCATTAATGGGTGCAAAGCATATGATGCAAGAGCTTAATCATGAGCACAACAATTGCCAAGTATCACATTACCCAAGACATTAATAGCAATTACTACATGTATCATTTTCCAATTCCAACCATATAACAATTTAACGAAGGAGAAACTTCGCCATGAATACTATGAGTAGAAACCAAGGACATACTTGTCCATATGCTACAGCGGAGCGTGTCTCTCTCCCATAAAGTGAATGCTAGGATCCATTTTATTCAAACAAAACAAAAAACAAAAACAAACCGACGCTCCAAGAAAAGCACATAAGATGTGATGGAATAAAAATATAGTTTCGGGGGAGGAACCTGATAATGTTGTCGATGAAGAAGGGGATGCCCAAGGCATCCCCAAGCTTAGACAGCTTGAGTCTTCTTGATATATGCAGGGTGAACCATCAGGGCATCCCCAAGCTTAGAGCTTTCACTCTCCTTGATCATGTTGCATCATACTCCTCTCTTGATCCTTGAAAACTTCCTCCACACCAAACTCGAAACAACTCATTAGAGGGTTAGTGCACAATAAAAATTAACATATTCAGAGGTGACACAATCATTCTTAACACTTCGGACATTGCATAAAGCTACTTTGGACATTAATGGACAAAAGAAATTCATCCAACATAGCAAAAGAGGCAATGCGAAATAAAAGGCAGAATCTGTCAAAACAGAACAGTTCGTATTGATGAATTTTAAAATGGCACCAGACTTGCTCAAATTGAATGAAAGTTGCGTACATATCTGAGGATCATGCACGTAAATTGGCTTAATTTTCTGAGTTACCTACAGGGAGGTGGACCCAGATTCGTGACGACAAAGAAATGCGGAGCTACGCAAGTAATCCAAATCTAGTACTTACTTTTCTATCAAAGACTTTACTTGGCACAACAAAACACTAAACTAAGATAAGGAGAGGTTGCTACAGTAGTAAACAACTTCCAAGACACAAAATAAAAACAAAGTATCGTAAGTAAAAACATGGGTTGTCTCCCATAAGCGCTTTTCTTTAACGCCTTTCAGCTAGCGCGAAAGTGTGTATCAAGTATTATCAAGAGATGAAGTGTCAACATCATAATTTGTTCTCATAATAGAATCAAAAGGTAACTTCATTCTCTTTCTAGGGAAGTGTTCCATACCTTTCTTGAGAGGAAATTGATATTTAATATTACCTTCCTTCATATCAATGATAGCACCAACAGGTTCGAAGAAAAGGTCTTCCCAATATAATGGGACAAGATGCATTGCATTCAATATCCAAGACAACAAAATCAACGGGGACAAGGTTATTGTTAGCGGTAATGCGAACATTATCAACTTTCCCCAAAGGTTTCTTTGTAGAATGATCGACAAGATTAACATCCAAATAACAATTTTTCGGCGGTGGCAAGTCAAGCATATCATAAATTTTCTTAGGCATAACGAAATACTTGCACCAAGATCACATAAAGCATTACAATCAAAATCTTTAACCTTCATCTTAATGATGGGCTCCCAACCATCCTCTAGCTTTCTAGGAATAGAGGCTTCGCGCTCTAGTTTCTCTTCTCTAGCTTTTATGAGAGCATT
>NC_061508.1:56491419-56512950 GCF_022539505.1 Lolium rigidum
CTATGCTAGTACTTGGTTTAGTCTCGTTGATCTATCTTACACTAAAGGTTACTAAAACATGAGCATTATTGTGGAGCTTGTTAACTCCGGCATTGAGGGTTCGTGTAATCCTACGCAATGTGTTCATCATCCAACAAAAGTGTAGAGTATGCATTTATCTATTCTCGTTATGTGATCAATGTTGAGAGTGTCCACTAGTGAAAGTGTAATCCCTAGGCCTTGTTCCTAAATACCGCTGAGTTACTACCGCTTGTTTATCGTTTTATCGCGTTACTACTCGTCGCAATACCACCACCATCAACTACACGCCAAGCACTTTTCTCGGCACCGTTGCTACCGCTCATACTTATTTATACCACCCGTATTTCACTATCTCTTCGCCGAACTAGTGCACCTATTTGGTGTGTTGGGGACACAAGAGACTTCTTGCTTTGTGGTTGCAGTGGTTGCATGAGAGGGATATCTTTGACCTCTTCCTCCCCGAGTTCGATAAACCTTGGGTATCCACTTAAGGGAAACTTGCTCGCTATTCTACAAACCTCTCGCACTTGGAGGCCCAACACTGTCTACAGGAAAGGAGGGGGAACGTAGACATCAAGCACTATTTTCTGGCGCCGTTGCCGGGAGGAAAGGTAAAAGGCTCTCATACTACGGTCCCGTGTAAAGTATTTTTCCGGCGCCGTCGTGTGTGTGCTCAAAGCTATTTCCTTTAGATCCTGCAATTGCATCTTGTTGTTTCTTGTTTACACTAGTTTGGCATAATGTACAAGAGTGAGCTTCTTATTCTATTTCCCGATCTAAAACATGGATTGTTTGATGCGAAAATTAAAAAACCTATGAAATCTTCTTTGCATGCTCGGTAGTAATATTAGTATGAACGCTTTGAACACCATTGTTGACAATGATATAGAAAGTTCTAAGCTTGGGGAAGCTGGTTTTCATGATATTTTTAGTCCCCCAAGCATTGAGGAGAAAATTTTCTTTGATGATACTTTGCCTCCTATTTCGATGATTATAATGATAGTGGTCCTTTGATGCCACTTACTGCTGAGAGTAAATTTTGTTGTGATTATACTATGCCTCCTACACTTGATGAGAATAATAATGATAGCTACTTTGTTGAATTTGCTCCCACTACAACTAATAAAATTGATTATGCTTATGTGGAGAGTAATAATTTTATGCATGAGACTCATGATAAGAATGCTTTATGTGATAGTTATATTGTTGAGTTTGCTCATGATGCTACTGAAAGTTATTATGAGAGAGGAAAATATGGTTGTAGAAATTTTCATGTTACTAAAATGCCTCTCTATGTGCTGAAATTTTTGATGCTACACTTGTTTTATCTTCCTATGCTTGTTACTTTGCTCCTCATGAACTTGTTTATTTACAAGATTCCTATGCATAGGAAGCATGTTAGACTTAAATGTGTTTTGAATTTGCCTCTTGATGCTCTCTTTTGCTTCAAATACTATTTCTTGCGAGTGCATCATTAAAACTGCTGAGCCCATCTTAATGGCTAAAAAGAAAGAACTTCTTGGGAGATAACCCATGTGTTATTTTGCTACAGTACTTTGTTTTATATTTGTGTCTTGGAAGTTGTTTACTACTGTAGCAACCTCTCCTTATCTTAGTTTTGTGTTTTGTTGTGCCAAGTAAAGTCTTTGATAGTAAAGTAAGTACTAGATTTGGATTACTGCGCAAAAACAGATTTCTTTGCTGTCACGAATCTGGGTCTAATTCTCTCGTAGGTAACTCAGAAAATTATGCCAATTTACGTGAGTGATCCTCGGATATGTACGCAACTTTCATTCAATTTGAGCATTTTCATTTGAGCAAGTCTGGTGGCCTAATAAAATCCATCTTTACGGACTCGTTCTGTTTTGACAGCATTCTCGCCTTTTATTTCGCATTGCCTCTTTTGCTATGTTGGATGAATTTCTTTGATCCATTAATGTCCAAGTAGCTTTATGCAATGTCCGAAGTGTTAAGAATGATTGTGTCACCTCTGAACATGTTAATTTTTATTGTCCAAGTAACCCTCTAATGAGTTGTTTCGAGTTTGGTGTGGAGGAAGTTTTCAAGGGTCAAGAGAGGAGGATGATATACTACGATCAAGAAGAGTGAAAAGTCTAAGCTTGGGGATGCCCCAGTGGTTCATCCCTGCATATATCAAGAAGACTCAAGCGTCTAAGCTTGGGGATGCCCAAGGCATCCCCTTCTTCATCGACAACATTATCGAGTTCCTCCCCGAAACTATATTTTTATTCGGCCACATCTTATGTGCTTTACTTGGAGCGTCTCGTGTGCTTTTGTTTTTGTTTTTGTTTGAATAAATTGGATTACATCATGCTTGTGTGGGAGAGAGACACGCTCCGCTGGTTCATATGAACACATGTGTTCTTAGCTCATAATATTCATGGCGAAGTTTCCTCTTCGTTAAATTGTTATATGGTTGGAATTGGAAAATGATACATGTAGTAATTGCTATAATGTCTTGGGTAATGTGATACTTGGCAATTGTTGTGCTCATGTTTAAGCTCTTGCATCATATGCTTTGCACCTATTAATGAAGAAATACATAGAGCATGCTAAAATTTGGTTTGCATATTTGGTTTCTCTAAGGTCTAGATAATTTCTAGTATCGAGTTTGAACAACAAGGAAGACGGTGTAGAGTCTTATAATGTTTTCAATATGTCTTTTATGTGAGTTTTGTCTGCACCGGTTCATCCTTGTGTTTGTTTCAAATAAGCCTTGCTAGCCTAAACCTTGTATCGAGAGGGAATACTTCTCATGCATCCAAAATACTTGAGCCAACCACTATGCCATTTGTGTCCACCATACCTACCTATACTACATGGTATTTTCCCGCCATTCCAAAGTAAATTGCTTGAGTGCTACCTTTAAAATTCCATCATTTACCTTTGCAATATATAGCTCATGGGACAAATAGCTTAAAAACTATTGTGGTATTGAATATGTAATTATGCACTTTATCTCTTATTAAGTTGCTTGTTGTGCGATAACCATGTTTACTCGGGGAACGCCATCAACTCATTGTTGAATTTCATGTGAGTTGCTATGCATGTTCGTCTTGTCCGAAGTAAGGGCGATCTACACCGAGTTGAATGGTTTGAGCATGCATATTGTGAGAGAAGAACATTGGGCCGCTAACTAAAGCCATGATCCATGGTGGAAGTTTCAGTTTTGGACAAATATCCTCAAATCTCTAATGAGAAAAGAATTAATTGTTGTCAAATGCTTAAAGCATTAAAAGAGGAGTCCATTATCTCGTTGTCTATGTTGTCTCGGTATGGATGTCTAAGTTGAGAATAATCAAAAGCGAGAAATCCAAATGCGAGCTTTCTCCTTAGACCTTTGTACGAGCGGCATAGAGGTACCCCTTTGTGAAACTTGGTTAAAGCATATGTATTGCGATGATAATCCAGGTAGTCCAAGCTAATTAGGACAAGGTGCGGGCACTATTGGTACACTATGCATGAGGCTTGCAACTTATAAGATATAATTTACATGATGCATATGCTTTATTACTACCGTTGACAAAATTGTTTCATGTTTTCAAAATCAAAGCTCTAGCACAAATATAGCAATCGATGCTTTTCCTCTATGAGGACCATTCTTTTACTTTCAATGTTGAGTCAGCTCACCTATTTCTCTCCACCTCAAGAAGCAAACACTTGTGTGAACTCGTGCATTGATTCCTACATACTTGCTTATTGCACTTATTATATTACTCTATGTTGACAATTATCCATGAGATATACATGTTATAAGTTGAAAGCAACCGCTGAAACTTCATCTTCCTTTGTGTTGCTTCAATACCTTTACTTTGAATTATTACTTTATGAGTTAACTCTTATGCAAGACTTATTGATGCTTGTCTTGAAGTGCTATTCATGAAAAGTCTTTGCTTTATGATTCAGCTTGTTTACCCATGTCATATACATTGTTTTGATCGCTGCATTCACTACATATGCTGTACAAATAGTATGATCAAGGTTATGATGGCATGTCACTCCGTAAATTATCTTTGTTATCGTTTTACTCGCTCGGGACGAGCAGTAACTAAGCTTGGGGATGCCGATACGTCTCCAACGTATCGATAATTTCTTGTGTTCCATGCCACATTATTGATGTTATCTACATGTTTTATGCACACTTTATGTCATATTCGTGCATTTTCTGGAACTAACCTATTAACAAGATGCCGAAGTGCCGGTTCTCGTTTTCTGCTGTTTTTGGTTTCGTAAATCCTAGTAACGAAATATTCTCGAATCGGACGAAATCAACGCCAAAGATCTTAGAATCCCGGAAGCATCCAGAACACACGAGAGGGACCAGAGGGGGGGCACAGGCCCACCACACCATACCCTGGCGCGGCCTAGGGGGGCCCGCGCCCCCCTAGGGTTTGGCCAGCCCTTCGACCTTCCTGCGCCGCCTCTCCGCCTATAAAAAGCCCCTGGATTAGAAAACCCTGACACGATTGACGAAACCCACAGAAACCTTCCAGAGCCGCCGCCATCGCGAAGCCAAGATCCGGGGACAGGAGTCTCCGTTCCGGCACCCTGCCGGAGCGGGGAAGTGCCCCCGAAGGCTTCTCCATCGACACCGCTGCCATCTCCACCGCCATCTTCATCACCGCTGCTGCTCCCATGAGGAGGGAGTAGTTCTCCATCGAGGCTCGGGGCTGTACCGGTAGCTATGTGGTTCATCTCTCTCCTATGTGCTTCAATACAATAGTCTCATGAGCTACCTTACATGATTGAGATTCATATGATGATGCTTGTAATCTAGATGTCATTATGCTAGTCAAGTGAGTTTTACTTATGTGATCTCCGTGAGACTCCTCGTCCCACGTGTGTAAAGGTGACGAGTGTGTGCACCGTGTGGGTCTCTTAGGCTAGATTTCACGAATACTTATTCACTCGTTGAATGGTATAGTGAGGTGCTTATTTATATCTCTTTATGATTGCAATGTGTTTGTATCACAATTTATCTATGTGCTACTCTAGCAATGTGTTATTAAAGTAGTTCTATTCCTCCCGCACGTGTGTAAAGGTGACAAGTGTGTGCACCGTGTTAGTACTTGGTTTATGCTATGATCATGATCTCTTGTAGATTATGGAGTTAACTATTGCTATGATAATATTGATGTGATCTATTCCTCCTACATATGCATGAAGGTGACAAGTGTGCATGCTATGCTAGTACTTGGTTTAGTCTCGTTGATCTATCTTACACTAAAGGTTACTAAAACATGAGCATTATTGTGGAGCTTGTTAACTCCGGCATTGAGGGTTCGTGTAATCCTACGCAATGTGTTCATCATCCAACAAAAGTGTAGAGTATGCATTTATCTATTCCGTTATGTGATCAATGTTGAGAGTGTCCACTAGTGAAAGTGTAATCCCTAGGCCTTGTTCCTAAATACCGCCGAGTTACTACTCGCTTGTTTATCGTTTTATCGCGTTACTATCGCTCGCAATACCACCACCATCAACTACACGCCAAGCACTTTTCTCGGCACCGTTGCTACTGCTCATACTTATTTATACCACCCGTATTTCACTATCTCTTCGCCGAACTAGTGCACCTATTTGGTGTGTTGGGGACACAAGAGACTTCTTGCTTTGTGGTTGCAGGGTTGCATGAGAGGGATATCTTTGACCTCTTCCTCCCTGAGTTCGATAAACCTTGGGTATCCACTTAAGGGAAACTTGCTGCTGTTCTACAAACCTATGCTCTTGGAGGCCCAACACTGTCTACAGGAAAGGAGGGGGAACGTAGACATCAACCTCCTTGAGTATAATTCTTCGGCACCTCCTTGAGTATAATTCTTCGGCACCTCCTTGAGTATAATTCTTCGGCACCTCCTTGAGTATAATTCTTCGGCACCTCCTTGAGTATAATTCTTCGGCACCTCCTTGAGTATAATTCTTCGGCACCTCCTTGAATAAGATTTCGTCGGGTTCTCTTTGAAGATAATTTTGTCGGGTTCTCCTTGAAGACTTTTTTTGTAGGCGCAATTATTCTTTCTGTTGACCTGAGATGTAAAGTGAAGAAGTATGGCGCAGCCCCCGAGTGCCGGGTGCGGCGAAAGTAAATGATAATCAACTTTATGCAAATCAAAGGAACACTTAGCTTATTGGGCACGACGGAGTCGGCGCGATGAAGTCTTCGAGTGCGGAGAACAAATCGAGCCGAAGTAGAAACCACCAAATAGCGAAAATAAATGCCGCCAAATTGTTTGATGAAGAAATAGCTGAGCCCGCGAGTGCTGTTAGGGTGATGTCATGATTGTTGCTTAGACGCCGTGTTACAGTTGTTACTTGAGGCGAAGTCATGATCGAGCCCCCGAGTGTTTAGCCATGATGTCGAAAGAAGTTGACGGAGTTGCGACGTCATATAAGGTAACGCCATTTAAGATGAAGCCATAGACAATAATATATGAAGATGAACCCCAGATCAAGTATTTGAGATGAATCCATATTGAAGATTACGCCATTAAATATAGAGCATATATTGAAGATAAATCCATCGATATCATAGAGGATGAATCCATTGACCCGAGAATCCAGTAATAACCATAGAAGATGAATCCGCTGATATCATAGAAGATGAATCCATTGATCCGAAGAAAATAGTTCCAGTAATAATTATAGAAGATTAATCCATTGAAACGAAGAATCTAGTAATATAGAAGATGAATCCGCCGAAGAAAATAAATCCAGTAATAATCCTCGATGATAAATCCAGTGACCCGAAACGCCTCGGGTAATGTTGTATAAGAGTAAGCCAGTAATATTCATATAGATGAATCTTATAAGATGAATCCGATGAAGAAAAATCCAATAAGCCGAAGAAGATGACTCCACTGATCCGAAGAAGGTAATTTCACTAAGCCGAAAGTAAATCCACGGAGCCGAAGAAGACATATCCAGAGGCGATGAAAAGAAATTCACCAAGTAATCGAGTGTATTTGTGGTAACAAAGTAATGGCACGGCTCCCAGTGTTGGGTGTATTTGCTGTAATATTGTAATGGTGCAGCCCCCAAGTATTCGGGTGTGATGAAATTAGAGAGTGGATTCGGTGACCACGTGTATAGCTGAGCACGGTCTCTTTATCGTTGGATTTGCTTTAAGATTCTCGCCACACTAACGGCAAGCAGACGCCGTGGAATCAACTTTTTAATTTGGCCCGGTCTCCTATGTGTTTCTGCCAGCAAGTGCGCAAGCACAGCCTAGCGTTGATCCGTACGTAGGAGGGACCTGGCCTGCTGTAGCTTGTCGCGTCTCCGCTTGTCGAGAAGAGCAGCGGAGGAGCATCGTACCCGTTGCAGTAACACAGCGCAAAGCAAACCAAGAACTGCCGACTAGATTTTTTTATTGCACAACATTGCTTGGTTGCATGCGACAGTACATTTTTTTGCCAGGCATGCATGGCTCGCTGTTAGTGCTACTGTTGACCAAGCATTCGCTTCTGAATCGTTAATCCATTCTAGGAACCAAGTAAGACTGGGCGGTAGGAAAAACTATTGGCGACCTAATTATTGCTCTCCGTGGTGTGAGTTATCTAGCCGGTCAAACCAATGATTCGCGCGTCACTACCCCTCGTGATTAAACAGTAGAACAAGGGCACTTTTCCATACTGCTGGCTGCAGGAGTTGTCAGGCAATACATTGAAAAGAACTAGCCGGTTGTTAGACGACGTTAGCCACGTGTTGGACAGGGAGTGCGTGCTCACGTATACACCCGGTCATCAGGCTTCTTTCGGATGAAATTAAATGATAATTGACTCTCGGAATAGAAACACTTAGCTTTTTTTATCGGCAACGGCAAAATCGATGTGCAAGCAGGTCATGCGACGGACACAATCGATGTAGTCGCGCGACGCCTGCCTGTAAGTAGTCGCCGAAGAGGATGCGATTGATGTGGTGGATCCGCGATGGGTGAGCCCCCGAGCGTGGCGCGGTGCATGATGTCGAGTGCGCAACGGTGGGCGCGTGATGGCAAACGTGGCCGACACATCAAATTAGTCGAAGCTTATTACCGATCTGCAGTTATATTATGACGCAAAAAACTGCGTGCAAATAATAGTACGAGCCGAAAAAGTATTTTACGAAATAAATTTTGCCAGTAATAATTAATTAGAAATATAGCACCTGATGGCCCTTCTGTCGGATGACGAGTTTGTCACCGTATGTGTGCGATGGGGGAACCCCGAGCGCGGCGGCGCGGCAGGGTCATGATACTTCGGATGTCCGGTAGATTGTCGGGTGGGCGCACCTTTATCCCCAGTCCGAGCCGATTGAACTGTTATGTCGGCCAAAGTCGTAGCGATAAGAGTCACACGCCATGCCGAAAGTGTTGTCAGGTTGGATCAGGTTTTTCCATGCCGTCATCGTTTCATGCATGTAGGTGTCGCATGATTAGTTTGACTCCATGAATTGATCGGCCTGTGTTCCACGAAGTGGTACTTCTCGTTGCTCCATTAAAATTCCATGCAAAATAAGTACACGTATAGGTGGGATTAGAACCAAACAGATCAAGAAGAGATATTGAATAGGAAAAGGTCCCGATCGGGACAAGGTCACGTGGTATTTGACTAAGCTAGTTCGTTTTTCCGGCTGGACCGACTTTACCTCGAGACTTACGCTTTGATGGTGATCAATCTTTGTTAGATGTGTTACCGTACATGATTGTGCTCTCCTTCATCTGTCAGCACATTGGTGCCTGCTAGCGTAGACGAAGTCGACTGTGCACGTCGGCAGCTGTTGCGCTTCTAGCATATGAAATAATCTGGCCGCTAGATGTTGATGACGAACTTGATGATAGATCCCGCCCGGATAATGAAATCCAGTCGCCGTGAATCCCCACAGACGGCGCCAATTGACGAGGGATCACCTCGGCAATGCCTACGTATTGTAGACTAGGGTTTTCGGGAAGAGCGACGATGGAGATTCCGGGAGTGAGATTAGGCACACGACGTACCCAGCTTCGGGTCCCCTCGGTGGAGGATCCCTACGTGCTGCTAGCAATCCAGTACATGATCATAGATGTGTTTACAGGGTGCCGCCGTAGCGGAGCTATGTTGTCTATATTCTGTCTATCCGTTCTCCCCTTATTTCGGTACCCTGGCTAGCTTTATATATGCAACCTGACCTAGGGTTTTACAAGAGTCCTAGTCGACTACTTCTTCGGGTTGCCTTCTTGGGCCTTCTCCATATTAGGTCTCCTCCATATTGGGCCGAGCTAGGTATACTAATAATGGGTACCCGAAGGGTATGCCCATGTCAATTGCCAACACCAATTATTTTACCATTAATAGTAGGAGGTGCAACAACATGTGGAGCATTAGCATTGCTAGTGGTGGTAATAGTCCAAACTTTAGCTACATTTTTCTCTTTAGCTAGTTTTTCATTTTCTTCTCTATCCCACCTAGCACGCGAGTTCAGCCATTAATCTTATATTCTCATTAATTCTAACTTGGATGGCATTTGTTGTAGTAACAATTTTATTTTCAATATCCCTATTAGGCATAACTTTCGATTTCAAAAGATCAACATCAGAGGCAAGACTATCAACCTTAGAAGCGAGAATATCAATTTTATTGAGCTTTTCCTCAACAGATTTGTTAAAGGCAGTTTGTGTACTAACAAATTCTTTAAGCATAGCTTTAAATCCAGGGGGTGTATTCCTATTATTGTTGTAAGAATTCCCATAAGAATTAGCATAACCGTTACCATTAATATAAGGATATGGCCTATAGTTATTACTAGAATTGTTCCGATAAGCATTGTTGTTGAAATTATTATTTTTAATGAAGTTTACATCAACATGTTCTTCTTGGGCAACCAATGAAGCTAACGGAACATTATTAGGATCAACATTAGTCCTATCATTCACAAGCATAGACATAATAGCATCAATCTTATCATTCAAGGAAGAGGATTCTTCAACAGAATTTACCTTCTTACCTTGTGGAGCTCTTTCCGTGTGCCATTCAGACTAATTAACCATCATATTATCAAGAAGCTTTGTAGCCGTCCCCAAAGTGATGGACATAAAGGTACCTCCAGCAGCTGAATCCAATAAATTCAGCAGTTTTATCATAAGCAGTTTCAGTAGTTTTAGCAGTTTCAGGTAATTTTGCGCGCTTTGCACTAGGAGTAGAAGCATTGCCAACACCAATTATTTTACCATTGATAGTAGGAGGTGCAGCAACATATGAATCATTAGCATTGCTAGTGGTGGTAATCGTCCAAACTTTAGCTACATTTTCCTTCTTAGCTAGTTTTTCATTTTCTTCTCTATCCCACCTAGCACGCAGTTCAGCCATTAATCTTATATTCTCATTAATTCCAACTTGGATGGCATTTGCTGTAGTAACAATTTTATTTTCAATATCCCTATTAGGCATAACTTTCGATTTCAAAAGATCAACATCAGAGGCAAGACTATCAACTCTAGAAACAAGAATATCAATTTTATTGAGCTTTTCCTCAACAGATTTGTTAAAGGCAGTTTGTGTACTAATAAATTCTTTAAGCATGGCCTCAAGTCCAGGAGGTGTATTCCTATTATTGTTGTAAGAATTCCCATAAGAATTAGCATAACCGTTACCATTATTATAAGGATATGGCCTATAGTTATTACTAGAATTGTTCCGATAAGCATTGTTGTTGAAATTATTATTTTTAATGAAGTTTACATCAACATGTTCTTCTTGTGCAACCAATGAAGCTAATGGAACATTATTAGGATCAACATTAGTCCTATCATTCGCAAGCATAGACATAATAGCATCAACCTTATCATTCAAGGAAGAGGATTCTTCAACGAATTTACCTTCTTACCTTGTGGAGCTCTTTCCGTGTGCCATTCGGAGTAATTAACCATCATATTATCAAGAAGCTTTGTTGCTTCACCAAGAGTGATGGACATAAAGGTACCTCCAGACAGTTGAATCCAATAAATTCCGCGAAGAAAAATTTAGTCCCGCATAGAAGGTTTGGATGATCATCCAAGTAGTCGAGTCCATGGGTTGGGCAATTTTTAACCGAGAGATTTCATTCTTTCCCAAGCTTGAGCAACATGTTCATTATCTAATTGTTTAAAATTCATTATGCTACTCCTCAAAGATATAATTTTAGCAGGGGGATAATATCTACCAATAAAAGCATCCTTGCATTTAGTCCATGAATCAATACTATTCTTAGGCGGAGATAGCAACCAATCTTTAGCTCTTCCTCTTAATGAGAAAGGGAACAATTTTAATTTTATAATGTCACCATCTACATCTTTATACTTTTGCATTTCACATAGTTCAACAAAATTATTGAGATGGGCAGCAAGCATCATCGGAACTAACACCGTAAAATTGCTCTCTCATGACAAGATTAAGTAAAGCAGGTTTAATTTCAAAGAATTCTCGCCGTAGTAGCAGGTGGAGCAATAGGTGTGCATAAGAAATCATTATTATTTGTGCTAGTGAAGTCACACAACTTAGTATTTTCAGGGTTGGCCATTTTAGCAATAGTAAATAGAGCAAACTAAATAAAGTAAATGCAAGTAAACTAATTTTTTGTGTTTTTGATATAGCAAACAAGATAGCAAATAAAATAAAGCAAGACAAAAACAAAGTAAAGTGATTGAGAAGTGGAGACTCCCCTTGCAGCGTGTCTTGATCTCCCCGGCAACGGCACCAGAAAATATGCTTGATGGCGTGTATTTCACACGTTCGTTGGGCAACCCCAAGAGGAAGGTATGATGCGCACAGCAGACAAGTTTTCCCTCGAAAGAAACCAAGGTTTATCGAACCAGGAGGAGCCAAGAAGCACGTTGAAGGTTGATGGCGGCGGGATGTAGTGCGGCGCAACACCGGAGATTCCGGCGCCAACGTGGAACCTGCACAACACAACCAAAGTACTTTGCCCCAACGAAACAGTGAGGTTGTCAATCTCACCGGCTTGTCTGTAACAAAGGATTAACCGTATTGTGTGGAAGATGATTGTTTGCAGAGAAAATAGTAGAAACAAGTATTGCAGCAGATTTGTATTTCGAGTATTAAAGAATGGACCGGGGTCCACGAGTTCACTAGAGGTGTCTCTCCCATAAGATAAAAGCATGTTGGGTGAACAAATTACGATCGGGCAATTGACAAATAGAGAGGGCATAACAATGCACATACATGACATGATAAGTATAGTGAGATTTAACTCGGGCATTACGACAAAGTACATAGACCGCCATCCAACCGCATCTATGCCTAAAAAGTCCACCTTCGAGGTTATCATCCGAACCCCTCCAGTATTAAGTTGCTAACAACAGACAATTGCATTAAGTATGGTGCGTAATGTAATCAGCAACTACATCCTCGGACATAGCGCCAATGTTTTATCCCTAGTGGCAACAAGCACAACACAACCTTAGAACTTTCTCATCATCGTCCCGGTGTCAATGCGGGCATGAACCCACTATCGAGCATAAGTACTCCCTCTTGGAGTTAAAAGTAAAAACTTGGCCGAGCCTCTACTAGAAACGGAGAGCATGCAAGATCATAAACAACACATGTATAATAACTTGATAATTAACATGACATAGTATTCTCTATCCATCGGATCCCGACAAACACAACATATAGAATTACGGATAGATGATCTTGATCATGTTAGGCAGCTCACAAGATCCAACAATGAAGCACAATGAGGAGAAGACAACCATCTAGCTACTCGCTATGGACCCATAGTCCAGGGGTGAACTACTCACTCATCACACCGGAGGCGACCATGGCGGTGTAGAGTCCTCCGGGAGATGATTCCCCTCTCCGGCAGGGTGCCGGAGGCGATCTCCCGGATCCCCGAGATGGGATCGGCGGCGACGGCGTCTCGGCAAGGTTTTCCGTTTCGTGGCTCTCGCATCGGGGGTTTCGTCACGGAGGCTTTGAGTAGGCGGAAGGGCAAGTCAAGAGGCGGCACGGGGGCCCACACCATAGGCCGGCGCGGCCGGGGTGGGGCCGCGCCGCCCTAGGGTTTGGCCACCCCGTGGCCCCTCTTCGTCTCGTCTTCGGACTTCCGGAAGCTTCGTGGAAAAATAGGCCCCCGGGCTTTGATTTCGTCCAATTCCGAGAATATTTCCTTACTAGGATTTCTGAAACCAAAAACAGCTAGAACAACAGAATCGGCACTTCGGCATCTTGTTAATAGGTTAGTTCCAGAAAATGCACGAATATGACATAAAGTGTGCATAAAACATGTAGGTATCATCAATAATATGGCATAGAACATAAGAAATTATCGATACGTCGGAGACGTATCAGTGAGTTCAAAAAAGAGCTACATTTTATGCGGTCAAAGAGTGGGACTGGGGATATTCAGCCACCGGGGACCAATCTATGTGGATACTATGTTTGTGAGATGATCCGGAGATACACTTCTGAGCGGGTTCCGAGTGACAACAATATCAAGAGGAATAACCTCCGGATGATGCTTACTCCGAAGCTCGCTTCCGACCACTTCAAGAGGAACTAGCTGGATGGTTCGTGAGGGAAGTCGTCGATCCTAAAGGAGAACACTATGTAGAGGACGTAGAACTTCATATGCACTAAATTATGTATGGAAACTTGTTCAAAATTGTATATGCTCGGTCATCCGATATTGAATATATATTGTATATTCCTCTTGAATTCTCTTTGGTTCTAATTTCAAATTTGTTTGAAATTGTACATTCATATGCATGTATGTAGTACCGTAGAATATGTGAAACTCCTTCAAAATTAAAATAAAACACAAAAGAAATAAAACAATACAAATTAAAAAGAAACCAGGTTTAGGGGGCTAAAACCCTAAACTCGCGGCGGCCTTTAGTCGCGGTTGGCCGGAGAACCGCGACTAAAGGTCCTCCGCCCCGACGGTCGCCTGGCGCCCACGTGGACGGGCCTTTAGTCGCGGTTCGTAAGCAACCGCGACTAAAGGGGGGGGGGTTAGTCGCGCTTAGTTGGTCACGGTTGCGCAACCGCGACTAATGGCAGTTGCGAACCGCGACCAATGGCCCTTTTTCCACCAGTGTTTGGATATAGTTTGATTGGATCGGGGCGCCTTTGGTTACCTGTTTCGGATAGCCAGCTACACCAGCCGCAGGGCAACATCGCCACCGGCGGTCCTTCGCTTTCATTACATCGACCTGGATTACCTCTAAAGATGTAGCAACAGAGCTTTTGCAGCTATTTTTAGTTCGCGATTTAATCACGAAATGAGAGTTGTGCCGCAAAGATCCTCACCCTTCATCCACCTTCGGTCGTGCAGTCGCTCTGCACTATTCGCTGGCCGCATCAGCTGCCCAGTCGCGCCACAACATCGCCGGCCATCGATCAAGAACACAACGAACGCGTTGGTAGGATGTGAGCTATTTGGCTCGCGTCGGCCAGCAAAAGCTGGCTCGTTTGATTGCATGTAAGAGCTTCGTGTTGTGGCTCAACCGGTTATCAAAGTACCCTTGTGGCTTGGAGAAACGTCTGAATCGGTATTTTCCAGCGGCAATGTCCCGTTGTCGTGCCATTTTGCACGTCCTTATGCAACGGTTGCACGCGTGGAGAAGCGCGGAAGACACCGCGTTGTCTTGGTCCTCGCTCCCCACTTCCAGGCACCGGTTCCCTCTTTCTCTCTCCCCATTCACTCCTCTCACTGACAGTCACCGCCCTGTCGCATCAACTGCCGCCATGGCCTCCTCGCCTTCTCGCCACCTCCGCCACCTCCGTCGCCTTCCTCTCCAGCGCCGACGGATCTAGTCGTCCGGCCGACGGCCACGAGGTCCAACGAGGCGCTCTTGTGCCTCGTCCGCGAGTACGAGGCCGGAGGCCGCGACTCGGCGGCGCAGATCGATGTCGGTCGCGTGCCGAGTTGAATCGGCTGTCGCCATTAGCGAATACGAGGCCCGCCGGCATGGCAACTCGCAACACCGCCGTCGTCGCTCTTCAAGCAGCCGGGATTCGACTGGTGGATCCCTCGACAACGGTTTTTTTTTAGATTAAACGAATAACCGTCTTGCATTAAACAAGATCCAGATATAATGTTCATGCTCAACGCAGGCACCAAATAACAATTATTTAGATTTAAAACTAATCCCGAAGGTAGATGTAGAGGGAGCGTACCGACAACGATCACATCTACCTTGGATCCATTTCCAACACGCATCGTCACCTCGTCCCTCGCTATTCTTCGTTTATTCACCAGTTCCTGTTTTGATTACAAATGTGAGCAACCGAACTAGTATCAAATACTCAGGCACTACTACAATTACCAGTAAGATAGAAATCAATAACATGTATATCAAATATACATTTCTTCTTGATGTGGTCGCTCTTTAGATCAACCAAGTATTTGGAGCAATTGCGCTTCCAGTACCCTTCCTACTTGTAGTAAAAGCACACAGTATCAGGCTTAGGGCCAGCCTTGGGCTTCTTAGGAGGCGCAACAGCTTTCTTGCCACCCTTCTTGAAGTTGCCCTTGTTGTTAGGGCTTGCCCTGTTTCTTGAAACGGGTGGTCTTGTTGACCATCAACACTTGGTGATCTTTCTGTATCTCCACTTTAGCAGATTTCAACATGGAGAAGAGTTCTGGTAACTCTTTGTTCATGTTCTGCATGTTGTAGTTCATCACGAAGTTCTTGTAACTAGGTGGCAGTGATTGGAGGACACGATGAATACTCAGCTGGTTAAGAATCACAATTCCCAAGTCACTGGGCTTCTTCGCGTGCCCAGACATCTTGAGCACGTGCTCACTAACGGAGCTACCCTCTTCCATCATGCAGCCAAAGAAATGTTTCGAGGCCTCATAGCTTTCCACGGTCGCATGAGTTTCAAATATAGCTTTGAGCTCACGGACTAGCTCACAGGGTCGTGGCTTTCAAAACGCTTCTGAAGCTCTGCTTCTAGGCTACACAGGATGACGCACTGAAGTTGGGAGTACTGAGTCTTCCGAGTCTGGTAAACATTCTTTACCTCATCGGGAGCAGTTTCTGCAGGTGGGGCACCTAGCTGTGCATCGAGCACATATTGCAGGTTTCCACCAGTAAGGAAAATCCTCACATGGCGGAACCAGTCAGTGAAGTTGCTACCATTGCTCTTAAGCTTTTCTTTCTCCATGAACTGGTTAAAATTGATGGTGGGGGCCGCCATGATCTACAACTTATTTGCAAAGAGTTTAGACTAAGTTTATGATAAATTGAGCTTATTTTAATTCTTAAATTAACTAGGTGAACTCCCACTCAAAACAACATCCCTCACATTGTCTTAGTGATTACACGAACTAAATCCACTACACCAAGTCCGATCTTCACGAGAAAAGATGTAGTTTCAAAGGCAAACACTCAAAGTGTTCATCATATCATTCATATGACTCATGCTTTACCTTTCGGTATCCCGTGTTCCGAGACCATGTATGTACATGCTAGGCTCGTCAAGGCTACCTTAGTATCCGCGTGTGTAAATCTAGCTTGCACCCGTTGTATGCACATGTAGAATCTATCACACCCGATCATCACGTGATGCTTCGAAACGACAAGTCTTAGCAACGGTGCATACTAAGGATGAACACTTTATTATCTTGATATTTTAGTGAGAGGGATCATCTTATAATGCTACCGTCGCGATCTAAGCAAAATAAGATGCATAAAGTATTAACATCACATGCAATTCATAATGTGCGATATTGTTGCGGTCAGAAACCCACCGGCGGGCAGCGACGGGCAACACCGTAGAGCCGGGAATCTCCCAGGACTACGGCTGGCCCTGGTCCCTCCGAGCGACGGCCCGCAAAGCCTTCGGCACGCACGTCCGATGCTGATGCAGGGCGTGCCACCTGACCTATACCCGGTCGGGAAGGTGTTGGATGATGCCTCGCTTAGTTTCCCGCATGGCATACACGTAAACGTTAAATACGAGCCTCGATCAACTCTCAGGTTGTCCCGTGAATCGGCTCAAAGAGCCGATCCACCCATGATGCGTACGAGGTGTACGATCGGATGGTGGTCCCGCTTGATCAAGATAAAGCTAAAGCGACCTACTACGATTTGGGGTTTTCACCGCATAATCGGAACATCCTACTCGTGATCGAGCCCGGCGGCCACGCACGGTGATCGTAAACCGACCCTAGACAAGGCCTAAAAACCAACACGAAGTTGATCCTCGAACATCCCGTCTAGGGCTAGCAAACTACACCCTACGCGCCACTCGGATCCTTCGACCCGTTTGTGAGGCCTAACAATGCAGATATTAAACTAATCCTTGAGGAACAAGGAGCAATCATAACGGATCGGATCTACTAGATAATGATCAAGCGGGGTGCCGCCCTTACACCCAAGATAGGTGTAAGGGAGGCTAGATGTCTAAGGGTCGCACGACGATATCATATTATACGAAGAACAATGCTAACCCTAAAACACCTATGATAACTACGTTGCTCGCCATCAAAAAGGCTTCAGTACGAGCAACGCATGAACGATGAATAAACGTGTGCTGCCTAGATCGCAAGATGCGATCTAGGCAGCATGATGCTTACCCGGAAGAAACCCTCAAGACGGGGAGTTGGCGATGCGCCGAGATTGGTTTGTGGTGAACGTGATTGTTGTTTATTTCATAAACCCTAGATACATATTTATAGTCCGGGGACTTTCTAATTCAGGCGTGCACCTAACCGTGCACGGGTTAAACTCTAACTTCTAAACGACACGTATCCTACTATGTTACGTATACACGGGCAAACTAGCCCAAACTTGGTATAGAAGGCCGATTCATGTATTTCTTCTATGTATATTCTTCAAGCCCATCTCCAATCGCGGCCCACCTCTCGATCCGGTCAAATTCTCGGTGATAACACATGCTCCCCCGGTTTTGGAAATGACATTTCCAAAATCATTACGCTTTTCCTTCGTCGGGTCATGTCGTGGCGGAGCAGTAACTGCCGCGAGAATCTTCCATCATTTCGCCTCGCCTCCTTGGCTTCTCCGCACGAATTGATAATTTCGGCATCACGTCCTCGAGAACCGTCATGGCATTAAATCTCCACTACACCCCCTTTATTTATCCGTGCCGAACGGTTCGCCACTTCATCCCCCTGCTCCGTTCCGTCCACCCGCCGCCCAAAAACCCTCTTCCCTCGTAGCAATGTCTTCCTCTTCCTCTTCCTCCTCGAGCCCCCCCTCCAATCTTCGCCGAAGAGCAAGAGTGAAGACAACCTCCACTCCGGGGCGAACCCCATCTCCTCCGACAAGGAGGAGAAAGAAGAAGAAGTAGAGAAGAAAGAGGCCTCCTCCTCCGCCAGGCACCCGCCGACGAAGCGCTCCCGCATGTGGGCGGACAGCGAGGACGAGGATGATGACGAGGAAGGAGAAGAGGAGGAGGAGGAGGATGATTCCTCCTCTTCCGCTGGGTACCCGCCGGCGAAGCGCTTCCGCGCTTGGGCGGACAGCGAGGATGATGATGATGACGAGGAAGAAGAAGCTCCGGCCGAAGGCCGGGGCAGCGGCGACGAGGAATTCTCCGGAAGTAGCGCCGACGGCAGCTCCGATGCCGACGATGATGCTAGCGAGGATTAGCAATGTAGGATTAGTAGTCCCTGAGCAATCGGCTCTTCTTTTGTTCTTCCTTTCTTGAGCAATCGGCTCTTCATTGTAAAAATCCTCCCTTATTAATGAAGAAGACTTTTCCTTAACTTGATTTTGCCGATTTCCTTTCGTACTGATTTTGCCGATTGTTAATTTGATCAACGCTCAATGAGCCGATGGCAACGCATCGGCCTCTTACGATAAATTTCGAGATAGACCAATTTAGCCACCTCCTCAAACGGTAACCCGTGAACCTTGCTCAAACTCAAATCCCCAAACTTCCAACCGAACAGGTCCAAACCGCAGTCACTGAGCGTAGTGTTAGATTTAACGGCAAAACTCCTGAAATAATGCCTGGTCTCATCATTAACTTTAGGTTTCCAGACGTTCTCCTGCCGAATCCTTCTTTCCCAAATCCCCTTTGCCTTCGGGAGAGCTCTGGGACCATTGCTGAATCAACCCGGAGGCTTGGAGCTGATACTTCTGCAGGACAAGCATCACTTATCCACAAATTTTCTTTCGATAATCTACAGCGATATTTGAAATCCTGCTCTGTTTCCTCGCAGAAACCATTCCTCACAAAAGTTGAGATGCAGAGCCGGCCGACTTCAACAAAATCGGCTCCCTATAGCAAAGGGTCCTTCAGGGCAAGCTGCCCCCCGAGCCTCAGTCAAGGCGAGAAAAGTAGTGAGCCAGCCAAATGTGCCACCATCGGCTTCCAAGTTATAATGCAGAGCCAGCCGATTTCAACAAAATCGGCTCCCCAGAGGAGAGAACCTTCAGGGTGAGCTGCCCCCCCCCCCCCGAGCTTCTCCAGTTCGATTCTTGCGTCTTGCTGATCAGATTGGCTCATCATCTTTGGCAGGCTGATGCAACTTCCGGTGAGGATGTTTTGAATTTCTGGTGCTCTCCAAAACTCTGGACGTAACAACCTCTGAAAGTGACATCGACCAAGTTGCCACCTTGGTTCACCCCAGGCAAAAACGTCACAGATAGGTATGCTCTCTTTGCTGGACTCACCCTGTACGCTTATACTGGCACTGCTGAACTCGAAGATTTGCAGAAAGAGTTGGAGGCCTTGAGAAGGAATTCATCCAGTAGGGCCTCTCCTTGTAACTCGACAACTGCTTCATTGAGCCCCTGTTATAACAGCTGTACCTCTTGAGTCGATGGCCATGCATCGGCTTTCTATCCTTAAGTCGATGTCTGCGCATCGGCTATGCTTAAAAAATTTGTATTTTTTACGGCCGATTTATGCCTTGGCCCCCATACTTCAATACCCATTCTCATCAAAGGATATATCTTGAGTTGCTGGGCATTTGACAGCCACTTCAAACTTCATATCCTCGTGTCCTTCCTATCTAAGTGCCCATCGAGCCGATTCTTTCAAGTAATTGAGGGTATCGGCTCTTCAGGCATTCCCTGTTAGATCAATGCTGAACCCAGGCAAAATGAATGGTGAGGATAATTTTGGCCGATTGCTGGAATTGGTCTCCATGTTGAATTGCTCAATGAAGGTTTTGCAATGTTCCTCCATAGATCCTTGGGGCCGATCACATGGATCGGCATCGCCACGTTTGTCCATAGATGCTGCTCTTGTTACACGGTCAGGCCGGTGGATAAAACCAGCCTAACCCCGTCCTTTGTCACGTCGATGCGCTCGCAGTCGTCCAAATTGATGCCCGAGAGTGGCTCTTGGCCCGATGTCTCCCAAACGTTCATGCCGGCCGTTGAAATCTCGGCTGAATCATCTCGCGTGGACGACTTCTACTTCATCTCCATCCCACCGTATTAGGCATTGGTGCATCGTGGATGGAATGCAACAGCTTGGCGTGGAACCAATCTCTCGCCTAGTAGGACAGACATAGGTGCTCTTGCTGTCGACGATAAAGAACGTCGTAGGGACGGTTTTCCTTCCTACGGTCAGATCCACGTTCGTAACACCTTGTGCGTCGATGCTTGGCCGTTGAAATCGCTCGCAGTCACATTGGTCTTGATCGGATCCGAGCCGGAGCGTCCCAACCGACGTAGCATGGAGTATGGCATAATGTTGATCGCCGCTCCGGTGTCCACCAACATCTTGTTGACAAGGCTTCCCATTGATGTAACCTCGCAAGTACAGGGCCTTCGGATGCTCGTAGCTTCTTTCTCGTGGCTTCTCAAAGATGACCGGCCGTGGGCCGCAGTCAAGTTGTGCCACAGGTGCTTCGTCTAATCCTAGAGCACTAAACTCCGTTGGAAGGATGAACACCATGTTTGTGCCAGCCGATGTCTCATCATCGGCTTTCTTTTGTCTGGGGCGCCACTCTTTCCTTTGTGGCCAACCTTCGTCCAGGGTTCGCTGAATTTTAGCGGCCAGATCAGGCCGCGCCTTCCTCAACGTGTGCAGGTATAACCTTTCAGCTTCCTCCAAACCACGTAGTCGCTTAACCCTTCGCTTTGGGGAACGGCTGAGCCCATCAGGGCACCACCTTGGCCGATGATACTTGTCTTCTTCTTCATCGTCCTCTAGTTCCTCGAGATCTTCTACCCGAGAGGACTCAGCGTGCTTGTCCCGAGGCGGGAGAGGCCCTAGACGTTTGAACACATACACGTTAGTCGCGTCCTTCTTCTTTTGTTTACATTCTCGGGCGCTTGCCGATTGTAGGCAATCGGCTCATTCCCGAATCCCAGCAAGTGTCCGAAGAAGGGGCGGTCCCAAGTGCCTATCCACGTCGTCTTGCTCCTCGACTTTTCCTTGGCGTGGCGCTCATATCGCTCCTCGTCGCGATCATGCCGACGGTGTCTCCTGGCGTCCCTAGCCAGACGATCTCTTTCATCATCGTCGTTGTATCGCCGGCGTTGGTCGTATTGACCCACATACTTGTTGAGGAGGTGATCAGAGAGAGGTCGCTGATATGTGTTGA
>NC_061508.1:56513050-56518050 GCF_022539505.1 Lolium rigidum
CTTCTTCGTCCGTAGTTCGCTGAATTTTGGCGGCCGATCAGGCCGTGCTCTCCTCACAACGGTGCGGGTATAATCTTTCACCTTCTTCCAACCCACGCAGACGCCGAACCCTTCTCTTCTGGGAATCCATTGAGCCCATCGCAGGCACCACCTTGGCCGATGATACTTTCATTCTTCATCATCGTCCTCTGAATCTTTCTTGACCTTCCACCGAGCGGACTGGGCAGATGTCTGCGTTCCGAGGCGGGAGAGGCCTCTAGACGTTCGAACATGGACACGTTAGCTGCATCCTTCTTCTTCGTTTGCATTCTCGCGCTTGCCGATTGTTGGCAATCGGCTCATTCCCCGAATCCCAAAACAGTTGTCCGAAGAAGGGGCAGCCCCAAGTGCCTATCCACGTCGCCTTGATCCCTCGACTTTCCTTGGCGTGGCGCTCGCATCGCTCCTCGCCGTGATCATGCCGACGACGCCTCCGTCGGCCCCTAGCCACCATCTTCACCTACTACAAGTGGTATCGCCGCGGCACGTATTGGACCCACATACTTGTTGAGGAGGTGATCAGAGAGAGGTCGCCGATATCTATGTTCTTCACCTCTCCCTACGTGACATAGCGCTTGGCCGTCCCGCGGAGCCGATCGCGTGGAGCGGCTTCTCTCGTGTCTTGCTAAGAGAGCAGCCGCCTCATCTCCGTCCTTACCGTAGTGGTGCCCAGGTCCCACCATGTTGATATTGTACTGTAGAAATCTGGCCGGCACCCTTCGTGGTAAGTACATCCACCATGTTAACGGCGGGGAAGGGGTGTGTGTCGACCTTCATGGCGTACCGGTTGAAAATTAGCTTCATCCTCGTCTCGCCTCAACCAGGACCACCGCACGCTTGAATTTGTCCTGGTAAACATCTCGGTGGCGCCGTTCATATGCTGACAGCTTCTGCACCATGTGCGCCAATGAAGGGTAGTCTGCTTGGGAGGCCACGTCCTTGATCGATGATGAGAGACCCACCACCGCCAACTCGACTGCTTCTTTTCACTTACGTGAACCGAATAGCATCGGTTCCTCACGGTCCTGAAGCGCTGGATGTATCTCGACACCGTTTCCCCGCGCTTCTGTCGTACTTGTGCTAGATCGGCAATGCCAGCCTCGGAAGCCTCGAGTGATACCGCTCATGGAACTCGCTCTTCCAACTGCTTCCAAGTCCGGATTGAGTTCGGTGGCAGCGATGTGTACCACCCGAAGCCGATCCTGTGAGGGACCGTGCGAAGAACCTCACACGCAGCTCGTCCGATGCTGAGATCGTGCCCAGCTGTGCCAAATATCGGCTCACATGCTCGATGGAGCTGGAACCATCTGATCCACTAAACTTTGTGAAGTCGGGAGCCGATATTTGGGTGGTAGCGGGATCAATTCGTACTCGTTGGGGTACGGCTTGGTATAGCCGAATGTCTTCCTTTTCGGCATCATGCCGAACCGATCTTTCAGAATTGTACAAATCTGATCCGCGGTGATGGCTGAAGGTGTCGAACCCCGAAGATTCGCGGGGTGGCCTACTTAGCCAGCCATGCTTGCTTTTCCAGCTTCCGAGCCAACCGCAGGAGCTGAGCTCGGAGGTTTGTCGGAGTGGCGTACTTAGCTAGCCACGTTTGCTTCTCAAGATCTGCTCCCGACGTTCCTCCTGCTGTTCCGAGACCCCTGCTGTTGCAGCCTGGTTCGAGAGTGCCCAGTTAGTGCAGCTCGGCACGTATGCGCACGTGTATCCGTGCGGGATCTCCTTGGGCGCCTCAGGTAGGAATTGGTAGTCACTAGGGTCACCACCAATCTTGTAGATGACGTATGCCGATGAGTTCGGCACTTCTGGTGCTGCCAACGTGAACGGCAGCGGTGGACGGGACTGGAGTGGTATTTCTCCTTTGTAAGTCCCCAGAGCTGGTCCCGACGGAGAATACTGATGGCTCATGATTTCCTGGATCACGCGCAGAGCGACACGCTCCAAGGTGTTCACCAGGCTCTCGTAGTGGCGGTGCAGCGAATGAGCCACCATGAAGTTGATCTCCCGACGCAGCGACCTGGTGCGTTCTTCCGACGGGGCGGACAGGTCCACTCCATCGAGCGCGCTCAGGTGAGAACCCCTTCCACCTGATGCCATGGGAGCGGGTTCCGTGGAAAGAGCCGATGAGGTCGGCTTCGAGGACCGCTTTGATCTCGTCATGCTTCTTCTTGAGCTCGTCGACCGACCCTCATACTTGACCGGAGTGCTTTCCGCCATCTCGGATGTAGATGGCGATGCGGTGGATGTCGAAGATTGTCCCACCGGGCGTGCCAGAATGTGTTGCGGTCAGAAACCCACCGGCGGGCAGCGACTGGCAACACCGTAGAGCCGGGAACAACTCAGGGCTGCGGCTGGCCCCAGTCCCTCAGAGCGACGGCCCGCAAAGCCTTCTGGTCACACGCCCGATGCTCGCTCGCAAGGGCGTGCCACCTGACCTATACCTTGTCGGGAAGGTGTTGGATGATGCCTCGCTTAGTTTCCTGCATGGCATACACGTAAACGTTAAATACGAGCCTCGATCGGCTCTCGAGGTTGTCCCGTGAATCGGCTCAAAGAGCCGATCCACCCATGATTCGTACGAGGTGTACGAATATATGGTGGTCCTCGCTTGATCAAGATAAAGCTAAAGCGATCTACGATGATTTAGGGTTTTCACCGCATAATCGGATCTTCCTACTCACGATTGGGCCTCGCGCTCGCGTACGGTGATCGTAAGTCGATCCTAGACAGGGCCTAAAAACCAACACGAGGTTGATCCCCGGAACATCCTATCTAGGGCTAGCAAACTACACCCTACACGCCGCTGGATCCTCCAACCCTTTGTAAGGCCTAACTATTGCGGATATTAAACTAATCCTTGAAGAACAAGGAGCAACCGTAACGGATCGGATCTACTAAACAATGATCAAGCGAGGTGCCGCCCCTACACCTAAGATAGGTGTAAGGGCGGCTAGATGTATAAGGGTTGCACTACGACAGCATATGATACGAAGAACAATGCTAACCCTAACACATCTAAGATAACTACGTTGCTCGCCATCAAAAAGGCTTCAGCGACGAGCAACGCATGAACAACATAATAAGCTTATGCTGCCTAGATCGCAAGATGCGATCTAGGCAGCATGGTGCTTACCGGAAGAAACCCTCGAGACGAAGGAGTTGGTGATGCGCCGAGATTGGTTTGTGTTGAACGTTGGTTGTTGTTTATTTCATAAACCCTAGATACATATTTATAGTCCGTAGACTTTCTAACGTGGGAATAATCCCAACCGTGCACGAGGCAGACTCTAACTAACCGACACATAACCTACTATGTTACAGATACAAAGGCAAACTAGCCCAAACTTTGTATATAAGGCCGATTCACGTATTTCTTCTGTATATAATCTTCAAACCCATCTTGATCGCGGCCCACCTCTGACTCGGTCAAATTCTGGTGATAACAACGTTTAGGGTTTAATTAGGGATTAGGGATTAGGGTTTTAGGGTTTAGGGTTTAGGGATCATCGACCGAGTGCACACACACATTATTAGAGGCACCCGCGCCTTTGCGCATAAAGTGCATGCGTATATAAGTGTGTTTTTTGGCCACCAACGATATATAGATCGAGAGAGAGAGAGAGAGAGAGATTGAAATATATATATATATCCCCAAAAATATGTTCAAATATATATTGAAATATGCACGAATCATATGCAAGGTATGCCATGCGCGCATGCACACTAATTATATATATATATATATATATATATATATATATATATATATATATATATATATATTATGAGGCAACTTAATCAAATGTGTTTTCATTCGAGAGAACTTGTCAAAAATCAAGTTAATTAATTTATTAGCGCTAATTAGTTGGTCGCCTGCTTGATGCGCAATTAAGTGTCGTTTGCCTATATATATATGTAGGGTTTAATTAGGGTTTAGGGTTTAGGGTTAGCTACACCTAGGGGTTAGGGTTAGGGTTAATTAGGGTTTAGGGTCTACGGTTTAGGGTCTAGGGTTTAGGGTTTAGTGTTAACGGTTTAGTGTTTAGGGTTTAGGGTTTAGTGTTTAGGGTTTAGGGTTTAGTGTTTAGGGTTTAGTCTTTAGGGTGTTTAGGGTGTTGAGGGATTAGGGATTAGGGTTTTAGGGTTTTATGGTTTAAGGTTTAGGGATATCATCGATCGAGTGCGCACACACATTATTAGAGGCACCCACGCAATTAAGTGTCGTTGGCCTATAGTGTTTAGGGTGTTTAGGGTGTACGTTTAGGGTTTAATTAGGGATTAGGGATTAGGGTTTTAGGGTTTAGGGTTTAGGGATCATCGATCGAGTGCACACACACATTATTAGAGGCACCCGCGCCTTTGCGCATAAAGTGCATGCGTATATAAGTGTGTTTTTTGGCCACCAACAATATATAGATCGAGAGAGAGAGATTGAAATATATACATATCCCCAAGAATATGTTCAAATATATATTGAAATATATGCACGAATGATATGCAAGGTATGCCATGCGCGCATGCACACTAATTATATATATATATATATATTATGAGGCAACTTAATCAAATGTGTTTTCATTCGAGAGAACTTGTCAAAAATCAAGTTAATTAATATATCAGCGCTAATTAGTTGGTCGCCTGCTTGATGCGCAATTAAGTGTCGTTGGCCTATATATGTAGGGTTTAATTAGGGTTTAGGGTTTAGGGTTAGCTACCTAGGGGTTAGGGTTAGGGTTAGGGGTTAATCAGGGTTCGGGTCTAGGGTTTAGGGTTTAGGGTTTAGGGTTTAGGGTTAGGGTTAGGGTTAGGGTTTAGGGTTCGGGGTTTAGTGTTTAGGGTTTAGGGTTTAGTGTTTAGGGTGTTTAGGGATAAGGGATTAGGGTTTAGGGTTTAGGGTTTAGGGTTTAGGGTTCGGGGTTTAGTGTTTAGGGTTTAGGGTTTAGTGTTTAGGGTGT